>NC_056741.1:623090834-623138334 GCF_019279795.1 Protopterus annectens | reverse complement strand
GGAGCATCACCACCTAGAGTAGAAGGTGGATCCCTTGACCTTGCCCTGGAACACCCACTTTGTGTGCCAATTCCCTTCACTGCCTCTTATTCCCAAGGTACTGATCTAAATAAGGGAGGAGAGACCAAAGGCCATACTCATTGCTCCAGATTGGCCCAGATAACATTGGTACCCCTTAGTGCGCAGCCTGATCTTACAGCCTGCCAGGCAGCTTCCCCGATCTCAGACCTCTTAACTCCGGTGGGGGGGAATGCTGCACCCAGACTTGTAGACTCTCAAACTATCAGCATGGCTAATAGTCTAAAGGCAAACAAGGGGCCCCTGTTAAGCAAACCAGTCCTAGACATTATCACAGAGGCCAGTAGGCCTAGCACCAGAAAATATTACGCAGGAAAATGGAAAAGATTCTGCTCCTGGAGCCAGTCCAGAGGGGGCAATACCTCACAATATTCCATCCCCCTTATCCTGGACTGCCTAGTGGAACTACTTAATAGTAGCATCTACTTCTCCTCTACTAAAATCCAAGCCTCAGGAATTTCAGCTCATTTTTGATACAGAACAGCCTCTGTTCGCCCATCCTTTGGTTAAACAATTCCTCTGAGAGGCTTCTAATATCAGACCTCCCAGAAGGCCACCCACTCCAGTCTGGAACATGAATTATGTTTTGGAAAATCTAACTTTACAACCCTTTGAACCTGCTACTTCAGCAGAACTAAGATACCTCTCCTGGAAGACTGATTTTCTCCTAGCTATCACCTCAGCCAGATGGGTTTCAGAACTTCAGGCACTGATGGCCATTGAGCCCTTCATCATCATCCATGCAGACAGGGTCTCCCTGAGGATTAATCCCTTCTTTATGCCTAAGGTGGTATCTAATGTAACTCTCAACCAGGCCATACATCTACCCACCTTCTTTCCTAACCCTCAAAACAAGGGGGAAAGAATTATGCACTTACTAGACATGCACAGACAGTTAAGATACTATCTGGACCGTACTAAACCCTTCAGGAAAACAGACCAACTACTTGTCAGCTTTGCCCCATGGGCAGAGGGGGGAAGCCCATTTCCAAACAAACCATTTCCAAATGGATATCAAACTGTATCCATTGCTGCTACAGATTGCATGGGAACCCCCCCCCCCCAAGTCTATTCAAACCCATTCCACTAGGGCAGCATCCACTTGCACAGCATTCCTCAGAGGAGTTCCCACCAGGGACATCCTGGAAGCTGCCACCTGGACTTCTGTCCATACCTTTACTAAGCATTACCACCTACCTATATTTTCTAAGGTTAGGGCAGGGCATGCTGACCCATTCTTAGGTCTCATACTAATCCTACCACCCCTCTCCTCAGCTTCTGGAATCCTTTCAGAGGGGATGACTGCAGCAGTGAAACACGAACATAGTACAGTTGTGTACGCTTACCATAAATGTAGATGTTCGAGTGTATTCACTTTTGCAGTCCTGGTTTCCCATCCTCGTTCCCCCTTATATCTTCTTTCTTTCGGGAGACGTAAGTTTCTAACTGTGGCTTTTAGCCACCAGGACCAATTTACCACATTTACTTGGGCCTCTGACTGGTTAGGGCCTTCCTTTTTAGAACTGATGACCTGATGTCAGGCAGCAAGCGACAGCAGCCAATGCAGAAAAACATTGACTCTGGTATTCGGGCTGGCTGAGGGCTACCACAGCAGGGATAATCCACAGGTGATGACTGCAACAGTGAATATACTCGAGCATATACAATTATGGTAAGTGTACACAACTGTACTTTTTAAAAGGGTCTATATTAGATAATCAAACTTTTGAAAGTTCGACTGTCATATGGTTGACACCATATGATTGAACTTTTAAAAGTTTGAATATCTAATAAAAAAAATAAACTACACAAAACACCTACCTGAACGTTTTAATCAGGGGAGCTAGTGCCCCTGCACCCCCCCCCCACACCCCGCTCTTTAAATATACCAACTCCGAGATCACAGTATAGTGCAGAAAAGGGAAATCTTCCCATTCCGCGCTGTACAGAGATCTCTGTTACAACGTTCGAGCATTAAAAAATTCGATCATATGGTGTTGACCATATGACACTCGAAATTTTGAATGTTCAAACATTCAATATAGACCCTTTTAAAATAAGTATCTGAAAGACTGGAATTTTGTTGATTGTGTTAAATGGCTGGGTGAACTGTAAAGCATAACCCTCACTGTCGTTAGGACACTGGAGGAACTGAAACAAAACTATTTCTTATCTTATCATTGATTATGTAAAATGCTGATGTAAATTGTGTATTGCAAAGCAGTTTTGTATATTTGCAGGTAGAGGTGTTTTGATGGAGGAAGCCTCATCACTAACTGCTGTGTATTATGAAGGTATTTAAGAAAGTATGTTTTCTAAGTTGTACTGTAAACGGGCTTTACACGTAACAAGGTAAAAGAGACTGAAAGAAGCAAGTTCATGGCTAGATAGGTTCATAGATTAGTGCTAGGCTAATTGCCCTTGTGGGCTATTTTAAGCCTAGCCAAATTCTCAATGTGATAAACTCTGCACCTTATGTTTGTAAGGCAAATACCTTACCCATTATGCCAACCTCCCAATCTTGGGTTGCTGAGCTGTGGGAATGTAAAACTGTCCATCTAACATTAAAAGATAATTTGTCCAGCTTTTATAGATGTGGATACCTAGAATAACCTTTAAGTTTAGACATTTTTAAGCAGTCTTTAAAAATCCTGAAAGGCACTGGAAATGGTAGTTCTTCTTTGTATTTGCAAAGTTATTAGCTATTTTTTCTATTAGCAGATGGTGTCAGGTGAAAAAAGACATTTGCATGTGTAAGCAATTAATCATGAGAGGTCTGAATGTTATGTTCTGAATGAAATCTACAAAGGTTTTTACATGCATTTGCAAATGCACGGAACTAGCCATATCCAACAGAACCAAGACGCTCTCCTCCAAAAAAAAAAAAAAAAGAAACCAATTTGGTGGTCCTCTGCCATTAATAAACTCTACAACAGAAGGAAGAAGCTGTTGCAGAAAAAGGTGAAGTCCCAAGACTGGAAAAACTCCCTTACTAGCCTCAACAAAAAGTTGAGATCCCTCATCAAATCCTCTAAAGCCAGCTATGAAGGCAGAATTTCGGTAGACACTAAAAACAATCACAAAGCCTTTTATAGCTGTATCAAGAACCTCCACGGCAATACCCAGATTTGCTCTGAGTTACTGCACAGTGATACCTCCTATACTGATCCAACAGATATTGCCAACATACTGGCTGACAGATTCAGTGCCAACTTTACCCCCCCCCCCCAAAGGACCAATCACAGTACCAGAACAATGCCAGGCACCCAGCATTGCTACAGCACAGGTTAAAGCTGTATTGTCCAAGGCCAAGAATACAGCTTCCATGGGACCTGATAATATCACTGGCTGTGTTCTACATGAACTACAAAGCGAACTGGCACCACATTTGTGTGCCCTGTTCAGTCACAGCCTCACCTCAGGCTTTGTTCCTACTGAATGACGAACTGCTACAGCCATCCCTGTCCGTAAACTGGGAGCGACTACAGATCCTGGGAATTATCATCCCGTTAGCCTGACGAGTCTGATATGCAAAGCTGTGGAGCGCATCATCATGGACCTGATTAACAGAGAGACAGGAAATCTCCAAATTCTAGACCCCATGCAATTTGGCTTTGTGAAAGGGAGATTATGCCTGCTCAACCTGGTTGACTTCTTTGAGTCCGTCACCAGGACTGTGGATGAAGGTAAAGCAGTGCATACAGCCTACTTTGATCTGGCCAAGGCCTTTGAATACCACTCCTCACTCGGGAATTATTGATAAATTCACCAAACTAGGCATCAACCCCTATATCACTAGGTGGGTTGCATATTGGCTCACAGATAGAACACACAGTGTGAAAGTAGTGGAATCCAAGTCAGACTGCCGACCAGTCATGAGTGGAGTTTCACAGGGATCGGTCCTTGGTCCTCTCCTGTTCGGCATCTGCTTCTCAGAAGTTGGGGCCAACACAAAGGGACTCTAGCTGACCAAGTTCGCAGATGACTACAAGCTGTGAGCCATTATTCACTCCCCAAGTGATGCAGACATCCTTACCGAAAGGCCTCACTGAGACTAATGACTGGTGGCAAAACTATGGCCTTAAGCTTAACACCAAAAAATGTCATCCCATTTGTTAAAAACTCATTTCCCACTAATTACCACTTGGATGGGAGTCCACTGAACCCTAAAGCCGTTATAAGAGATCTGGGGATGCAGGTTGACTGCAACCTCTCCTTTGACCACCACATTGCCACTGTGGTCAGGATGTCCTATGTGGCACTTCTCATTACCAAGGGTTTTGCATCCAGGAAGAAAGTAGTAGTCTCTCTCTACTCTTCCCTCATTAGACCAATCATAGAGTATAATGCCCCATTTGGCATGTACCTCACTAGACACCTGCAACAGCTGGAGAGGCCACAGAAGTACCTCATGAAGAGGATCCTAGGCATTTAAACACATGCCCTACACAGACTCAAAAGACTCCAGCTATTCTCGGTCTCATATCGCCTACTTAGAGGCCATCTCTGCTTGACTTACAAAGCCATGTCTGACCCAGCTCTGTTAGAAATGCTACATCTAAAGAAATCCCAGTCCCTCTGCACCACACGCTCCAGAGACCTCAACCTGATTACCACAATCAGCAGAACATGCTGGAGGGACAGGTTCCTCACCCAGAGACTGCCCATGCTCTGGAATAGGCTTCCCATACATGTCAAGCAGAGCACCTTGCTCTCCCTCTTCAAGAGAAATCTTGATGAGTGGACAGGTAATAGAAAGTTCACCCCGGGGATTATTTCATTGGCTGTCCTTGATAGAGCCACTGGGAGCTAATGTCTGGCGGCATGATGCCAGGGCACTTTATGGGCTAGGCTTGTAAAGGGTCCAGGGCCATTAGCTTAGTACATCTATGAACCTATGATACAGAAAATGAGAATAAAATGAAAGATGATATGCTGGATCTTAAAAATGAGGAAGCAATAAGACAGAAGTTGGGAGAACAGATTAATAAAACATGGAATGAGTAGTTTAGATATATATAGCAAATCATCCATTAGTGGATTGTAGTGGTAGTTAATGCACGTTACTTATTAGGTTGAGCTGAATTGAATTCTAGTCTGGCAGTAAAAATACATTTGCTTTAAGAAAAAGATGGTTGGCTACAGGTGAACAGTTAGTGGGCAATCATGTATGTAATCTGCCATACGCTTTTCTGAAACTTGCTTGCAGTGATGCTGCTGTATAATTTTTTTATTTTGTTTCTAAAAACATTTTCAGTCACAATCATTTGTTCCCACAATATTTCTAAGTACTCTGTAGGCAATATACTTAAACATTCCCAAAAAGCATGTTCCCAATTAACATAGTTTTCCTCATCACAACTTTTATAATTGAAGAAAGTGTGAACCCTTTAGTAAATATTTTTGTGCGTTTCAGCTATTATAGCTGCAAACATTTAGAAAATTCCCACTTCATATGGTTGATATTAACAAATCAGGATTTATACTTGACAGCTCTACTTCTGCAGACTCATTTTCTTGCAGCAGAGGCACTGCAGGCAGCTGGTGCTGCTTCATTGTGTCCCTCATGGTTTTGGTGAGTACTTGTGCTTCCTTTTCTCCATCTCCCATCTTTTTCTTTCAGTGGCAGACTTTCATAAAGTCCTTTTTGGTTGTATTGCTTGCTTGTAGCTGCATGGGTGCTGGCTCTTTGTCTTCCTCTGGTCTGTTTTTTAAACACCTTTATTGAATTATCACTTGTGACATCGGCAAATTTACATTTATACAAAAGTAATCAAACTGTATTAAATTAACAAACATAATGCTTCACATCTATTCTTCTTCTTCTTCTTCTTTCGGCTTTTTCCCGGTTAGGGGTCGCCACAGCGGATCACCTTGTCCGCACATTGAAAGTGGTTTTAGTCACGGTGTTGAGTTACCCGGCCCAACCTTCCACAGAAGGCACACTCACACATGCACCTAGGGCCACCAATTTGTATCCATGTCCATCATGTCTTTGGGATGTGGGGAGGAAAGGGAGAACCCGGAGGAAACCCGACACCCGGACACCACAGGAAGGAGGAGACATCGCAACTCAGGAGGGGGGTAACTCGAGGCGGAGAGGCCAACCGAGCCAAACTTGCGCACTGCCAGCGTACGCCCATAATGCTTCACATCTATTGCTATATATCATATAATCTAAGCAACGTTACAGAAATAATTCAATTCCTGCCCCCTTTTTTCAAGCAAGAAACATCTTAAACCATCATTTACAACATAAGCAGTCATACATTTATGTAAATGAAAACAAACCCCACCAATACAATCCTAGTTGCTAGCATTTTACATCACAATCCATGCTGACACACTCCCATTTGCAAACACTATACATCACTTATAATCTACCCAATCAATTTCAAACATTACATAGTTCATTTAAGCCTGCATTCTTTTAAACTTCATTCCTCCCCTATATGTATTGTTCCCACAATTCCCATTTTTCCCTATGTAGTTTGCTTGTGCCTTTTTCTAAAGATCTCAGTTCCAGTTGTTTTATCTCTGTTACTCTATTCACTACTTATAATATGCATTAAACTCTCAGTTAACCGGAACTTGAGCAAATAAAAGTCTAAGAAATACACTTCAATTTTCATGTGTTGCACTTTCTGTCCCCGCCGCAGAAACATACCTCACATTTTTAGACTTTGAATTTCAAAAAGGAAGATAAGAATAAACTTCCTCACTCCCCAACCTAAGAACAAGTCAAACCAAACAAATAGTATAGGTTACAGTATTATTCATGGCTACTTTTAATAGTAACTCTCAAGCAACCAGAAACTACAGTTATCCGGCATCTACCAATCCCCAAGGGTGCCGGTTAACAGAGTTTACTGTAGTTGGTTTAGATTTTAGTTTCAATTTTCTAGTAATTGCCATCTTCCTCTGGTCTTTGTCGTTTTTGGTACTTCTGCAGTATTTCCTGGCAAGGAAGTCTTGAAAGTCGTCAAATACAGGATTTTAAATTGACATTTTCTCTGCACATGTTTATTATTGGAATGATTTTATTTCTTAAATATTTGTGCATCAGTAATAGTCTACAGATATGCAATCACCAGCTGTTAACACTTTCCGTCTTTCCTACAGTCTACAAATAATTATCACTTTCTTTGCAGCATTTGTTTCCTTTCTTAAAAAGAATCTAGCCAGGATCCGCCCCGCAGAAAGGAATATGCCTAGTAAGTGAGAACAGACTCTGTGGGGATAATTTAATTTCGGTATAGGGTGAGAGACATTTATTTGCCCACAGTAGCCATATTTCTGGTAAGGGGAATAGGCAGCTTAGGCTCAGAACATTCGGCAAAGCTCAGTGGGAGATGCAACTCAAGTAGCCGTTACCTGCATCGTTTTGTGTGAGAACTTGTGCTACACATGTTGTGTAATTACATAATGACCTACTATGATTTGTGTGACTAGGTTTGCTGAAAAGGACTAATCCTATGTATGGGAAAGAGCTGTTTCATAGTGCTACCTTAAGATTAACAGCTTAGCATTCTTAAATACTGTATTCAGCAAAGGTGCGATTTATTCACTGTTTTAACTATGTTTTTCACCCTGAATGTTACTTAACAAAGAAGACATTATTTGTTGCTTTAACACCTAATTTGTACTTTTTTCTCTTTCCAATCCAACCAGCTCTCTACCTCCTATCCTGTACTAAGGGATCTGCCTGGTCATTAAGGACCCCTTTCTTTTGTTTTCAGCCATTCCAGCACCTGCCCAAAGAAACCTGCCACCCTAGTACAGTCTCCCAGCTACCAAAGGGAATAAGAAAGTATGTTCTATCCTAGACCTACTGTTAAACTGAATTAAGTGTTAGAAATATATCTAGTATTGAATGTAATTACACTACTGAGCCAGGAAGCCAGCAGTCATACCCCTCTCTACCCCTGAAGCAACTGTCTGTCTCTCTCCTTTGAATCTTCTGTCGGAACCACCTCTACCAGCTATCTTCATTACTGATACCTCTTGTTGTACTTTACTCTGTGCCCACCAGGTGGTGCCCTAATCTAGCCTTGGGTTACCCCACCTCCCCATATTTCATCTCAGTATATATCCCTACTTCATCCCTGACTACTTTGTAATATTCCTGCAGTAATAAACTGCTCTTACTTTTTCTTTCCCCACCTTCTAGCTATATTCTCTTTTGTCCACCTTCTAGCTATATTGTTCTCTTTTTCCGACTCTGCTATCCTTTACCACCTCACAGCTACATTATCTCACTCCTCTTATTTGTAACTACTTGTAGTCGATCAGGAAACTGCTGCTCATAGATTGGCTCTGCAGAGTCTTCCTTTACCTGCTCTACCCACTCCGTTCGCCCTGCGGGCTCACTCCGCTCCCCTACACCCAATTCCCACCTGCCGCCCAGGGACTCTAAAACTTATACTTCCTTAACCACACCATCTCTCCAATTCTTCCTATCCTAAGCCTCAACCAATCTATATATTTTAGCCACACCCCTCCTTTCTAACTTTCTCCTTACCCTCTTTATCCAGTACCTCCTCTTAAAGTACTTTACCTATTTAATTTACCTCTACCAATTTCTTCCTCTCACAGGACTCTTCAAAACCTAAACATCTTTTTGTTGTATCCTAGCCCAGGCCCTGCTGTAGTAGTATAAATAATCCTAACAACATGTCTATAACAACAAAAACTATCCTAACAAAATTAATACTCTTAGTTACTCTCATACCTGTTCTCACCTCTGCCTATCTCCTCACCTCCTTTGAAGAGTTGAATTATTACCACTTCAACTACTCTCCTAAACAAACAGCTATTCACAATTATACCCCTACCCATTTCCAAATAA
Source organism: Protopterus annectens (assembly GCF_019279795.1). Taxonomy (NCBI): domain Eukaryota; kingdom Metazoa; phylum Chordata; order Ceratodontiformes; family Protopteridae; genus Protopterus; species Protopterus annectens. The sequence continues at coordinate 623,129,408 of NC_056741.1, read as the reverse complement.
ATACCACATCCACTCCCTGCTATCTGCTAGCCAAGTACCATTGACTCACACATATCAAATTCAATAACGCCACTGTATGGAAGCTAAAATATCTAACCAGCTTCATTAATTACCCAGTTTCTGGCCTAAAAATACCCACCTTAAAAGACGGTGACATCCACCCTAACCCAAGCCTAACTAATGTCTCCACATTAACTACTCCTTATACCACTCCCTCCACCCCAACAACCCAAAACAGTCTCTCTAACTCCTTACTTGTAGGTCATCTCAGTATCCGCAGTATTAACAACAAAGTTGCCCATCTTCACACCCTCCTTGATTTACATTCCTTTATCTTCTGTCTCACAGAAACCTGGTTAAAACCAGGAACTAAGGACAATGAAATAATCCCCCCAGGTTACAATATCTTGAGACTCGACCTCATAAAACGTAGGGGCGGGGGAGTAGCACTACTGTTTAAATCCAGGCTACAGATCTCCTCTGTACCTTATAACTCACCTCAAGATAGTAAGGCCAAAGTCCTTATCTCCCGACTTCAACTCAACCCTAGCAAAGCACTATACATTATCTGTATCTACTTACCTCCAGGTTGTAATAGTACTACAGTAGAGTATATTCTTAGCTGGATATCCACTATTTACCCTCAAGAAACAATTATACTAGGAGACTTCAATACTGACTGGAAATGTGTTAATACAGTGAATTCTTCATCGCATATTAATCTTCATGGCTTTAGTCAAACAATCACCACCACTATTAGACTTTAAACCAAACAAAAAAGAGTATCTTAGACTGGATACTTATTAAATAAACAACAACAAATTTACAAGGTAAGAACTCTACCTGATGACATAAGTGATCATACTCTAACTTGTATTATAAGACAAAAGAATGACATCCTTAACACTCCCACATATAGGATCTCATGAACCAACAAACACTTTAACCCTGTATTATTCCAAAACGAACTTAGTGCCTGTAACTGGAACCCAATAAAAACTCTCCCTCTTGAGGAGGATATTGAATATTTCAACTCTAAATTCTTAACTGTCCTCGATAAGCATGCACCTAAACGTTCCATTAGAATGAAGTCTAAATCGGCCCCCTGGCTTTCAAAAGAAACTAAACAACCGATATTACTTAGGAATAAATCTTGGGCTAAGTGGAGAGCATCCAGAACTATCTCTGAGCAACAAACCTTTAGACAGTTGAGAAGTATTACAAAAAAAAGCAATACTCACTGACAAAAAAAAAATCTACTATTGTAAACTACAGCAATCTCACCATAACAATCCACAAAAGTTCTTGTCAAGCTTAGACTCCTACACCCAGGGCACTCTAGCACACCATCCCCTCTAGGGGCTGATAACAATACTTCACAACAAACTGCCAATGCCTTCAATACCTTCTTCACAGACACCATAAAATCTCTAGCCTGTCAACTTTCCACGGACAACTCTAATCTCCCTACCTCTTTACCTGATACTCTAACAGCATTCCAAATACAACCCATCGTTACCTCTCACATCCAAAAACGGATCCAAAAATTTAAGCAGTGTACCCCTTCTGCTGACCAAGTACCATCTGAATAAAAGCAGCTAAAGCAGTTGCCTATCCTGTATCCATCCTTATCAACAGAACCATAAAGGAAGGAATCATTCTTAATATCTGGAAATCTCCCACATTATCCCTTTACATAAAGGTGGTAACTCCAATGATTATTCTAACTACAGGCCTATAGCTCTCTTATCACCCTTAGCAAAAGTTATGGAAAAATGCATTCACCATCAACTAATAAACCACTTAACTCAACATAATATTATAGCTAACTGTCAGCATGGCTTTAGGCCATTTCATAGTACCACCACAGCTCTCCTATTTTCACCGACTCCATCAATAGAAACCGTAATAACAACGTCCTCTCATCGGCACTCTTTATTGATCTGTCAAAAGCCTTTGACATGGTAAACCACCCCCTGCTCATAAACACTCTTGAATCCCTTTCTGTAGATACCAAAGCTGTTCTCTGGTTCAAGTCCTACCTTAGCAATAGGCAACAAGCAGTCCTCTGGAAGAATAAACCATCTTCCCACCTGCCAGTCTAACTTGGAATCCCACAGGGCTCCATTCTAGGTCCACTTCTTTTCTCTTTATTCATCAATGACCTTCATTTAGCAATCCCTCAAGCCACCTGCATACAATATGCAGACGATTCCATGCTCATATGTTCTGCCAACTCCACATCTGAACTATAGTCTCTAACCCAGAAAGTATTTAACATAGTTGAGACATGGTTCTTGAAACGTTGCCTCCTTTTGAATGCCAAAAAAAACAAGCTCTTACTCTTTGCACCTAACAGTAAGTCCCCCCTATAAATTTCTCCATCAAATCAAATAACGGCACCCTTATAACCCCTGATACTACCACCAAACTGTTAGGAATCACAATTGACAATAACCTTACCTTTGATAACCATATAAATAACACTATTAAAACCGTTAATAGAAAATTGGGCTCCCTATATAGAATAAAACCCTTCTTAATACTAACAGCCAGAACTACAATTGCCCACTCCCATCTAATCTCAACTCTTCTTTATGCTTCCCCCATATATACTAACCTAAAAAAAAATAATCTCACTAAGGTAGCTAACTTCTGTAAACAGTATTGCCAGATTTGCCACTGGGAAACCATTTAGAACTCACCACTGTCTGAACCTTCAGCAGCTAGACTGGCTTGAACTAAAAAACATTTTGATACTTTCCCAACTTACCATTGTCCATAGGATATTTTACCAACCTAACAACACACCTGTACTTTCTAACATTATTACCCTCTATACAAACCTCAATTCTTTATGCACTTCTAGTAAACTATTGGTTAGCATTAGCAAGTCTAATAACTTGGCAGGTGACTCCTTGTTCTCTAATACCGCTGGAAAATATTGGAACCTGTTGCCATCAGATCTAACTTTACTTCTCTCCTTTCCACTCATTAAACAAATGCTCAAAAAACATCTCAAAACACACTGGTCATGCCCTTGCTGCTACCCTGACTAATCTTCTGCTTTCTGTATTTCCTATCTCTATACTGCCTCCTTTCACCAGTCAGTACTGCTTACCCCTCGGGAAATAGTAACTGTCTTAAATTTTTGATACAACTAGGTGATGAACTAAACTTTATGTATTGTAAACTGCCTCAGATATCTTGCTAAGAGTGTCCTGTCCAATTTGCGTACTTGTGTTTCACAAATAGTATGTTTTTCTTTTACACTATTGCTGTCTGATTACTTTTACCATACTTTCTCTCTATATATGTGCATGATAATTATAGTTGGTTTTTGTTTGTATTGTGCTGTGTGGAGCTTTTCTCCCCGGGCCTCTGCTGAAAATGGAAATATATCCAGTTGGACTAGCCCGGTTAACAAATGTAAAGTAAATAAATAAATTTTGAAAGTTTACTAACTTTGATTTTTGCTCTTTCCTTTATGGTAAATTAAGGCCATTCATGCAGTCTGCTTGTGCTTTTATTATTTCCTGTGGTGAGGTTGTAGTCCATTTATTCAGATGTTTCATAAAAGCTAAACAATGCTTTTCCCCATATTCATGTGAATCTCAAATTGACATTTCTGGATCTGTCTTTGAGTTCAATTTTCTCTTTTCATTTCTTAGTGGGTAAATTCATATTCTGAAGTTTTCTGCTTGAATTGTCTTCTGCATTTCTAGCAGTTCATCAGAATGTTTGTTTCTTTTACCTCTTCAAGCTTTTTAGATTTTATGTAGTCTTTTTGGGTCCCACTTAACTGTCTCTTAATACATTTTATCTGCTTTATCCTAAATTGAGCTTACTTTAATTTCCTTCATTTCTCTAGCAGTTCGCTCCAGAGACTGAAGACCTACCATATGTTTTCCCAAGGGTACCACTTCTTTTGACTGTATTCCTCTAGTATTTTTATTCTGTTTTTATATATTTTTTCCTTCACCAAGATCCAGCCCCATAGAAAATTATAAGAGGACAGCCCTGTTTTATTTTTAGTGTTTAGTGCCACCAGTTTTGACTGTTTTTGCTTCCATTATGGGATAAAATTGTTTTCCTCAGTAAACACTATACTGGAAGTCCTAGAATATATTTGCATCGTGTCAGACTTGGGTTGTGCCCCCTTCAGGGTGGATTAGCCAAGAGTTACAGGCTACTCAACTTTTACATGGTCAGTCTTACTTTTTCTAAATGTACCATCAAGCTGCATTCTGCTGTTTCACTGACTTCTATTCCTTCAGGGCTTATACTTTTCCTTTTGCAAAATTGTTTCAATTAAATCCTTCGCATTAAGCCTCACTAAGATCTTGGTTCCTCCTTAGTATTTAAACTTTATTGTAGAAAAAAAGCTAATGCTCCCCAGTCTTAGAATTTTCTCTCTCTTTTCCTTTGAAATTGTGAACAGGAAAGAAGCCTTACTGTTAGCTGTTGCTTCAGTTAAGAGTCTGAGCTACAAGTCTTCGTGTATACTCAGTCCTTCACTTTTTCCAGAAGGATAAGGTTTTGTTATTCACTACTTCTTGAATGCCTGTCCTTAGTTCAGACACTGAACTTAATCAGAAGATGCTGTTGCTGCTGATGTTCTTCGTGTTTCACTGTTGCAGTCATTACATTTGCGTTATCTGCTTGCAATAGCCCTCAGTCGGCCTGATTAACAAAGTCTTGGGTCCTACGTCAGTTGCTGTCTCTTCTTCCATGACGTCAGGTCGTCAGGGGTATAAAACATGCAGCTGACGTCATTACATCAGTCTTTCGTGCCGTGCGGTGCCCGAAGCAGAAGCAGTTCGCAAGTGCTGGTCGGCCGACTCCTGAAATTTTCGTTTTCGAGTTTCAGAACCGAAGTCTTCAACTAAAAGCTAAGTACCATGTTGGGGAAACATTTCCTTGCTCTAATCCGATGTCAGTAAAAGTAAATAATTGCATTTCTTGTGGAAAGCAAATACCTCATAAAGATTTTCATTCGTACTGTATTCCTTGCCTAGGCCCGGACCATGACTTACCTCGCTGTCAGTTTTGTGCCTAATTTAAACCATGAACTATCTGTCGTCTGTATATTTGCGCTTCTAAATATTTTGGTGCTCGGTTCAATTATCCTGATATGTCTTGGGTAAGCCATTCAAATACTGATATTCTGAAAAAAACGCAAAGATGAAGACAGAGACAGGCCGCCCAGTTCGCCGGTACTCAGTGAGGTGCATTCGCAGCCCCTGATACCAGCTACTTCAGATACGCAGGCCTCTATTGAGACCCATTCGGAGTTCGTATGCCGTGAGATGCTTCAACTGTGGAACCTGCGGATGTCTCTATTTTGGTTGGGTCCGGAGCCGTTGTGCAGGCACCGGCTTCTGAGGGTGTATTCAGGCCTACTGACTTGCATATTAAACAGACATCATCTTCTTCTTCAAGGCCTAAAATTCGAACCATGCCTCGAAAACTGATGCCCAGACCGCATGGTCAGGCCTATATGCTTAAAAAATTAATTATAAGAATGTCTGAAGATCTTATTACTTTAATCAGGCGAAGCTAACCTTCCCCCTCTAAGAGACCTAAGACTGAGTTTGCATGATACTTCTGACCAGGATTCTGAAATTTCTGTTTCCTCTGATGACCAGGATTTACCCTTATCTACCTGTGAGGATTCTTATGCTGAGGACTCTATCCCCCCCCCCCCCAAGATGATTTCTCTTTTGGTGAAACCTTGCCTGCTCTCAGGGAGCATTTTCGTTGGGAAAGTCAGGATTTCTCTGATTCTAAAAAGAGGCTTAGGGATTTCTTACTCCTGCCCCAGCACAGGCCTTTAGCTATACCTCCTGTACTTGACATTGTTGATGATGCCTCTTCGGAATCTAGCATGACCCCTGACTCTTTACCTCCTGCTTCCAGAAAGCCTGATAGATATTACAGGGTTCCTGGCTCTCACAAGTTCCTTTTCAAAAATCCTACTGCGGATCCTGAAACTGTGTCACAGGGACCCAAGGGCATTAAAGCTACTACTGCTAAAATCCTAGCCCCTCTGATAGAGACTCCAGGGCTCTGGCCAGATGGGGTAAGAAGGTATACACTTCTGCAACTTTGGCCATTAGGGCCTTGAATTGCCAGTTTCATATGTTAAAGTATCAGCTGCATATTATTGGATTGCTTAAACAGACAATTATGTTGTTTGCTGAAAATACGGATTTACAGGATTTAATGCATTCTGCTGAACAAGTTGGTAAACATACATTGCAATGTGGTTTCGATTCACTAGAGGCATCTTGCAGGGAAGTGGTAACTGGGTCTGTACTTAGAAGGCATGCTTAGCTTAAGGAGCAATCCTTGCCAGATCATGTTAAAGCGAAATTACTGGATGCTCCGTTAAATCAGGACCACCTGTTTGGCAACAGGGCAGAAGAAGTTCTTAAAAACATGGAGGAAAAAGCTAACTCTATGAAAACTGTTAAAGATTTTTTTTACAAGTACAACCTCCAAGATTTAGTAGGCATTGGCCTTCTAAGAATTTGTCCTTTCCTGTCTCTTCCAGACCTTCTCAGTCCAAACCTCAGATCCAGCAGAGCACCCAGGCTTCAGTCCCAGGGGACACAGAGGACTAAGCAGTGGGGGGCCTCCACTTCCAAATCTGGGAGTAATAAAACTCCCCCATATGGTAAACTGACTCTATGACTTCTTTTTAAAACTTCCAAGCACTTCTCAACTGACTGCCCCTTTGTGTGGAAAGATTGAACTTCATGCAAAGAACTGGAGACTCATTACCCAGGACATATGGGTTTTAAATATAGTGTCCCAAGGATACAGATTTCACTTCCACACGTTACCAACTCCAAGTGGTTGGCCAGATCTACCTCCAAATAAGTGGGCAGAGGCCCAAAAGCTAGTACTCTCTCTCTTAAGCATAGGGGCTATTCAGTTGGTACCAGAAGAAGAAAAGGGACAAGGTTTCTACTCAAGATTTTTCCTGGTACCCAGAAAAGACCATTCATGACATCCTATCCTGGACCTGCCTACTCTAAACACCTTTTTGGTGATTCCAAAATTCAAGATGCTGACTCTTCACCAGTTGCTTCCTATGCTAAGCAAAGATGCCTGGTTGGCAACACTAAATTTAAAGGAAGCATACCTGCACATCCCAATCGGGGAATCTTGCAGAAGATACCTACGCTTCAAAGCAGGCTACACACGCTATCAGTTCTCTGCACTGCCCTTTGGCTTATCTACTGCACCCAGAGTATTCTAACGTGTGTGGGGTACATCACGCCTGGTACCCTGTCAACAAATTATATTCCTGGGAGCAAGCTTGAATACAACTTCCCAGATGACTTTCCTCACGCCAGAGAAACAAATTCACTTGACAACCTACTTCAAACAAGTGGCCACAAAAACCCTGCTATCTGCAAGGCAAATAGTACAAGCCTTGGTTCATGGCCTCTTGCATTCTTCTAATTCCATATGCAAGACTGCATATGAGGAAACTACAGTGGTATCTAAAAAGCCTATGGTGTCAACATTCTCAGGATCTAGAAGTAATGATTCCTATCATTCCTTGTCTATGCCTAGAGTCCCTTTGGTGGGCAGAGGCCTACCACCAAAACAGGGGACTACCATTCACACTAACCCCTGCCGCCCAAACCCTAACAGACGCATCAGACTATGCATGGGGGAAGCACCTGGCAGGGAAGTGCATTCAGGGCAAATGGAACCCAATTCAAATGAACCTTCACATAAATCATAAGGAAATGTTAGCTGAACAGAATGCCCTGATGGCCTTCAAAGACCACATTCTTCCAGGACAATTTATGGTAAAGACAGACAACAAAACTGTTGTGTAGTATATAAACAAGTAGGGGGTACACATTCTTACCCACCTCTGCAGACTAGCCATGGCATTGTGGAACACAGCCTTGAGCTACCAAATGCATCTACAAGCTCAATTCCTGCCAGGAAAACTAAATACACTGGCAGACGGACTAAGCAGAAACCTCATGGACCCACACGAGTGGAAACTGGAATAAAGGATTTTCAACATGTTAAGCAAATGGGGAGCCCAGATATAGACCTGTTTGCCTACCCCCAGAACTATCAATTGGAAACATTTTGCGCAAGGACTCCCCACAGACAAGCTTGGAAGGTGGATGCTCTCTCCTTCAGCTGGAAAAACCTATCAGTTTATGCCTTTCCTCCTCTGCCTCTGCTCTCCATAGTACTGCTAAAGATCAAACAAGAGAAAACAAAGATGATTTTGATTGCACCAACCTGGCCACATCAACACTGGTACCCCCTCCTGCACAGTGTCACTGTTGGCCCCATGGCACCTGCCTCAGACTCCTACCCTGCTGTCTCAGCATGAGAACCAGATTCCGCACCTTCAGCTTCAAACACTGAACCTAGCAGCCTGCCTAATTACCTAAGCTCTCCTTTACCATCCCTCAGTAAACAAGTGATGGATGCCATTTTAGAAGCAAGGGGGCCTAGTTCTAGAAAATCTTATGCTGAAAAATGTAAAAGATTCTGTGCTTGGAACCAGTCTCAAGGGATGAGCACAGCAGTACCCAATTTACCTCAGATTTTACAATACTTAACTGAGATGCTTTGCAAGGGCCTATCTTTTTGCTTAAAAATTCATGCCTCGGCCATTTCAGCTCATTGTAACACAGAACCTCCCCTCTTCTCTCATCCACTGCTCAAGCAGTTCCTCAGAGGGGCCAAAATTTTAAGACTACCCAGGAGAGCTCCAACTCCAGCCTGGGACCTTAAGTTTGTATTGGAGAAACTCACCCTTCTTCCTTTCGAGCCAGCTGCTACTGCAGATTTAAAATTCCTTTCTTGTATAACAGCTTCCCTTTTAGCCATCACTTCAGCAAGAAGGGTATCTAAATTACAGACCCTTATGGCAGTGTAGCCTTCCATCATCTTTCATGTGGACAGAGTGTCCCTCAGGACCAATCCCCCTTTCATGCCAAAGCGGGGTATCCAGTGTGGCCCTTAATCAGTCCATTCATTTGCCGACCTTTTTTCCTAAATCCACAGAAGAAAGGGGAATGGATACTGCACTCCTTAGATGTGCACAGACAACTTAGATTCTACTTGGACAGGATCTGAGGAACTGTGGCAATTGCTGCAGGGACGGGGGGGGGGGGGGCTATTTCAAAGCAAAACATTTCCAAATGGATAGGCCACTGCATTCATTTCTGCTATAAGCACCATGGAAAACCTATCCCACAGGGGGATCAGACCCCACTCAACCAGGGCTGCATCTACCTCTACAGCCTTTCTCAGAGGCATATCTACCAGGGACATCCTAGAAGTTGCTACCTGGAGTCATGTACATACTTTCACCAAGCATTACCATTTGCCAATTTTCTCTAAATTCAGAGCTGGCTTTGCCACTGCAGTTTTGCAGGACCTTATAGCTGGTCCTAATGCTATCTAAATTCCTCCTCCCATCCTTAGGTTTGGGAATCTACCCAAATGTAATGACTGCAACAGTGAAACACTAAGAACATAGTACAGTTGTGTACACTTACCATAAATGTAGATGTTCGAGTGTATTCACTGTTGCACTCCTGGTTCCCTCCCTCCAGCCCCCTGACTTTTTTTTTGGCTATACCTCTTCTCTCCTTTTCAGTGCTTAAAAGCTTTTTGGTGCATTTGCTTTTTTGTTTGAGGTATAACCTTGTATAGCCAACGGAGGGCTACTGCAAGTAGATAACACAAATGTAATGACTGCAACAGTGAATACACTGGAACAGCTACATTTATGGCAAATGTACACAACTGTACTTTCTATCCCCTTCCTCAAAATTCTTGCAGAAGAAAATCACTGTATGGTTTCACAGGCACAGCTTTTGGCATGTGTTACCGTTCACAGTATCAAAGTTTTTGTTTATCTTTTATACTTAGAAGAATTAGCCAGTGCGAAAATGGACTGTTGACAACTCATTGGCCAGTTTTACAGCTCAGCAAATAAGCATGTATTAGGTCAGATAAGACTCTACTAAGGGCACTACTTTGTTTTCCACTTACTTTAGAGGGGTCTTAGCAGAGGGCATTTGTGCTGTACCTATTTGGTCTACTGCCCACATATTTATCAACTGTTTAAACTTTGGCTATCACTGTAAAGCAAGAATGGAGTTTGGTGCAACTATTCAGTGTAATCCATTAAGAGCGTTCAATTAATGATCAAATTCATTAAAAAAAAGTAATATACTGCATTTGTGTAAATCACTTAACTTGTGAGGTATTCGCGTAACAGCAGATGATTGTTTTTCCTGCTATTGGATGATAACTCCCACCAACTTCCCCCATCCCTTTCACTTCTTTTGTACTTTTAATTTTTTGTAAATATTTTTTATGTAATGCAGTTGATTAACATGCAGAAACTGTCATTCAAAATTCAAATAACTGTTTAAAGGGAAAAAGAAAAACAAAGACTTGTACATCTGGTTACCAGCATCACTAAACCCACATTCACTCTGTCTTATTTTCATTATTCACCGTACTTCTATCTTATTCTACCCTTCTGCCATTGATACATCAACATTTCCATTATATACCATACTTCGTTTGACGTTTTTCCTTGTATTTTCTTCTTCCAGGTATTTTTCTCAATGTTAGATCAATGTTTTTATTTGTACTGTAATGTCAACTTTTTTTTGTAAATATGTATTTACTTTAAAATATTGTACAATGATTTGATTTTATTCTGTTGTACTTGCTTTTATGTTTGTAGTGTTAAATGTGGAGTGTTTCTCTTGGGAACTCTGCTGAAAAAGGACATCTGTCCAGCCATTCTACGTCTACATAAATTATAAAGTGCCACTATACAATACTGGTTTTCTACAGGATATATAACTGTGTTTAGAATATGTAATCTACATGTCCATTCCTTATAATAGTGGATTTAAGAGACATCTCCTGTCCTTACACATAACTTATTCAACAGTTTCATTCTGTGGTTTGGATTTTGTTTCTCATCATTATAAATTTAATTGTTAAGGTCAGTAACTTTCACAGTGGAGAGGGCACGGTCTTTTACTACTTACGTGTAATAGTCTTAATTAGTACTAACAGAATGAGACCGTGTAACTGATCAGTTGATTTTGTTGTCCCCCGGTCTTACTTGAGTAGAGTCGGGACTAATTCTGGTATTAGATTTACCACTGCTGACAAAACTCCAGATGTTATACCTTTTGCATCCTCTGTAAACATTTCAAATTGGAATAGCTCCAGAAATGCTGTCAGTATTGCAACTCTAAACTACCACTTCTGCAGTACCTATGTTTGAGCATGGAAACAGACAAGGTAGCCTGGACAATGTAAAGAATTAACTTGAAAAGTCACTGACAGCCATATCCGAACCATCTAGGTTTTGTTGGGTATCTCAGCAAATTAAGAAACTGAATCCAGCAAACATCATTGATTGTGTATTTAAATTATTCCTCCCCATGATCCTTAATTTGTTGATAATTTTCTGTTAAGGCAATCATATGTTTATACGACCTACTCACTTAGTGTTGCATGGTTTAGATAGTCATGGATTCATTTTATTTTATTGTATTTTTCCATTTAACCATGTTAGGTACTCTGGTTCATTGGTGCTATAATCACATTGCCAGGTTCGTTACAGGCCTACCCTACAGAACACACCACTGTACTAACCTGAAAAAGCTTGGATGGATAGAATTCCCACACCTTCTTCACCAGTCCCAACTCATAGAGGCCTTCAAAATCCTTAAACAAAAAAAACTTAATGACTCCCTACTCCAATCTAAGCTGCCTTCGCTCAGCAAACAGACTCCTTGTCCAAACAACTAAATCTCTCAACCTAGGTGGTGACGTGCTATTTGCCAACACCACTGGTAAAATATGGAACTCTCTCCCAAATAACATCACGCTTGCAACTTCTCTAAGTCAATTCAAAAATAGTCTAAAACTCCACTTCAAGTCACACTGGCTATGTCCTTGCTCAAACCCAGACTAGCTCTGTGCCATTAACTAAAACATAAACAACTAGCTAACATAAGTACTTTGTATACTGTGATAAAGAAATATGTATCCTGTCTAACTCTGTCATTATACTGCCTACCGTCCTTGCTAATATGTTATTAATGTTACATTTGTAGTAATCTCAGAAATAGTAATGGCAGTCTTGTACTTGTATGTAAATAGCCTATGTTTTTGTTAAGTTCTTTCAGCTCATTTACTGTACCTAATTATCAATGTAACTCTGTTGGAGCTTTTCTCCCCGGGCCTCCGCTGAAAAAGGACATGTATCCAGTCGGACCATCCCGGTTAACAAATGTAAAATAAATAAATACTTTTCAAGCACAACCGGAGCCATAAAGGCAATTAAAAATATGATACAATAAAACAAAAAAAGGAAATCACAAAGACATTATAATTTTTATAACAAATAACACTTTTTTCAATGTCTGCAGGGCAAGTGTGCATTAGTACCTTCCTGTTCATAAGTTGGTACTAGGTTATCGGCCCTAGGGCCTGTACAAGCCTAGCCATAGCTATTCCCTGGCTATTTCTTCCCACAATATTTACTTCCCTGGACCCCTGTCTAGCAGGGCGACAGACGTGATCCCTGGGGTGAATTTCCTATCTCCCATCCAATCATCAAGGTTCCTTCTGAAGAGGCCAAAGAGGCACTCTTCTTGACCTGTATGGGCAGTCTATTCCAGAGTCTGTGGAGTCTCTGGATCAGGAACCTTATCCCTCCAGCATGTTTTGTTCATTGTGTTGACAAGGTTTAGATCCCTGGATCATGTGACTTTGTTTTAACCTTTTAAGAGCCAAGTTGTATTCTTCATACTCTCTCCTTCTCTTATGAAATTTACAAAGTCTAGAACACAAAACAAAAATCTCAAAATCCATCATGCAGCTCACTAAATGTGAGAGGTGTATTTTATCACCCTTGTAATAGTATAATTATGCTAGTATATTTTCTGAAAGACTGCATTTTATTGAAGGACACCGAAGGGAAAAAAGTAGTAATTATAAGTAAAACAATGTTTGTTCTTAGTGTTTGTGTATAGCATTCCATGATCTAAATTGCATGTTATTATTGCAAAGCAGTTTTATGTAGTGTGCAATCTGGGATATTTTAAATGGGGGGGGGGGGTCTTTTTTCAGTGATTCTGTGTGCTGGATATAGTGAGCAGGTACTTTTTGAGATGTAAGAAAGACTTTTGCTGTGTAACAAGAGAGAAGAAACGTTGAAAAGAAAGAAGTTTAAGTGGCTACAGTATTGTGATCTTGAGCTGCTGGGGTTTGGGAGTGGGGTGTGAAAGTGTACCAGTAGTACTGTATGTAGAATTAGGATCATTTCCCCTTGTTTTTACAAGGTTGGATGTCAGATGTCCTTGGCTTAAGCTATAAACATTTTTTAAGCAAATAGGCTTGAAAAATAGACACAGTGTTGAAAGCCATGAAAAATGCTAAGTCTCTTGCATCTGCAAAGATAATGACTTTTTGTTTTTCCATTATCAAATGCTTTCAGTGAGAGACACTGACCTATATGGCTGAAGGCAGTTGGCCAGGAAGATTTTGTATATTCTATTCTACGTGAATTTGACAAAGATTCTTTCATGCATCTTGCAAGTTGTTAGCTGTTTTTTTCCCTTTGCTGACTACTTCTGCAGATGAGCTGTCTGCAGGTGAAGCAATTAATTTGGAGAGGTCTGAGCTTTCTTTGCTGTAGGGAAATGCAAGTTCTGAACTTGCTTTGCTGTAGGGAAATGCAAAATGTAAAGGTATGATGCCAAGCAGTTCATTGTAAAATAAAGTTTTAAATTATGGGGAATGAGTAAGAGATGGTAACTTTCCTGGCAGCTGTAATACATATAATGGAACAGTGCACAATTTAGTAGTATTTAAAACTAGCCAGTACACTTTTTCCTTAGGGCTAAAAGTTTGCTTCCTGAAAGCGTGCAAGCTGTTTTTCATATATTGGGGAGGGGGGGGGTGCAGATTTGGAAATAAAAACTGCAGTCGTTTTGTTGAAACGTACACTTTTAGTGTGGGTAACGATAATTTTAGATTAGGTTATGCCTGTAGGTGCAGCTGTTGATTTGGACAAGTTTTACTACCTTGTGCGTTAAACATCATGTGTTGAAAATGTCCATAGATTTTTGTTTGTAAATAGAAGATAAGGGGTGTTTTTTAAAAATGTATTTAGTTTTATTATTAGAGAGTTTTCTTTAAAGGGACAATCCCAGTGTTGAAAATTCGGGTCCACGTTAAAGCTCACAAAAGCAACACCCACTTTAACTACGTCATGTTAATTCCACCCACAGTGTCAACTTACTGAGAATATCCTGTAAATCAGCAGTTCCTCTCCACTTTTAGTTCCCTGTGTGAACTACAGTTTGGTTCTGTGTTCCTATTAGATTTAAAATAGCCATGCCTTTGAAAGTTTACTACTTTTGTCCTGCCCTTTTATGCACCATCCTTTTTATTCATATCCTCTCGTATGCAGTACTGCCATTACCAACTTCTAAATTATCCTGAGACGTCTGTGTTTTTTTTCTTTGCCGATATTGCCTGTAACCTGTTTTATCACATAAATGGGTAAAGTTGTAAGTAAAAGAGTATACCTTTACCAAACAGTTAAAATGAATAATACCAGAACAAATGCTAACAAAGTAGCAGCGATCAAGTATACTTACAAAATCACTGGTGTGTTTCTGTGTAATCTTGCCATGACAACGCTTGCAGGTCAAACCACGGAGGCAAGGACTTGCTAGTGTATTAACTCTTATAAAAAATTGTCTGAAGCATTGTTATAAGAAAGTTAATATACCAGTGTTTTAGTGCATCTTACTACTTAACTTCTATGCTACACATTTTCGTGCAAAGCCAAAAATACTTAACGTGAAACAATAGTCCAATTCACTTAAAACTGTTACATTGGGTTTTGCTTCAACTTACTCTTTATGAGCAACAAGACAAGTGTAAGTCAATTATATGGCATAATACCAGAAAAAAATCAAACATTTAGAAGGGCTTGGTAAATGTTAAAATGAAGATGCAAAAATCTGGATAACTGATGGGAAAGACAGCTTTAATTAGTTACCGTTACCGCAACCGCATATTACGCGATCACATTAACTTAACTTCTTTAACAGATGCTCCATTCCTAGCATCAGCCAAGGTGATGAATAATGCATATTTAGTGCTTTCCCTCTTTTAAAATAGTAAAACAAATCACAGTATGATCGGCACAAGGCAACTGCTATGTTCTTTTTAAAGCTAATTAGTGAAACAAATATAAGCCAAGATCATTGCTAGGCAAACTAAAACCTGGAGCTATGAATCCAGCCAAGTTAGTTAATGCTATTTATTTGTTTTATTATTTTCGTGTAACTCCAGATATAGAAGTGAATGTAGATACTCCAAATAGCTACTGGCTGCATAATGGCAATACAGTATATAGAGAAGACATAAACTGTTGTTGCAGAGGAGTCCAGACCATACATTTCAGCTGTCCAGATGTTCAGAGAATGTCCAGACTTTTGCCTCATATTTTTGGTCTGTTCCTCATAACAAATGTGTGGTTTTCTGCATATTTATGGCAAATCAGTGAGGACTCAATTCCATAAATAATGACAGGCGTTTGAGTTTCAGTATTCATATCCTTCAAAAATACATGGTAACACAATACATTTTATTATAGCAACTTTCTAAGTTTATATAACAATATTTAAAATGTGTCCCTATTTTTGAAGCTTTGTCCCCCTATGATTTTTGTCTTTGCCCAGATTTTTTTCACTAAGAAGTTAAGAGCTATAGTCCAGATTCTTGTTACAAACTTGAAATTAATTATAGTAACTGTCTGGCAGTAGGCTTAGATTAGATGGTACTTTTCTGTTATCGGGGCAACGCTTGTAATGAGCTCTTGAAATCTTATCCAGCGTTCACAATTGCTGTTGTGAGTACCAATAATTGTCCCTAGCTTGGGGCCTTTGCCTCCCGTTGCCTTTGCGCCCCCATTATTTATAACTTTGTCCAAATTTCTTGCTCTAAGGGGTTGAGAGGTATGGCTTGCCAGTGCATTGCTACATGAGAAGTAAAACTAAAACTAAAAAGACTTGCAAAACTGACGTGTAAGTTTATGTGCTATGTGATCACCAAATACAAGTTGTCATTAACAAATGCTGCAGTTATGAGCTGCAAATTACATAAAAATAGGACTTCCTTCAAGCCCTACTCATTTTGTACTCCGCATGCACTTGCTTCTTCATTGCGGAATGTCAGTTCCGCAGTTACTGCTGGTTCTGTAATTTTTAAACTCTTTTTAAAGTGTGTGTATGTAAACACATGTGATTGTCTGGTCTGAACACACCTATAGTGGAACTAAATGATACTGTTCAATGTCTGTCTTTTGCAACCACAATTCTACAAAACATCACTGAGCATTTTATATTGACCCTCCAAAGAACACTTCAACGCATGAACTATTTCATCCATCTTTTTAAATATATTTTGGAGGGTAAATCAGAAATGCAAAAACAACAGATACTGAACAGATCATACTAGCCCTCACATTTAAAATGAATTTATGGTAGTTTTCCGTTATCAAATGCTCATTCCAAGTGCTGCCCCAATAACGGAAAAGTACTGATTAGATTAAGGTGCTGTTAGCACGCTGTTTCCTGTGGTCTTGTGGTGGAAGGTTTAATTCCCCTCAGCTTCAATTGCCTGTGTGACTCCGAGCAAGTCACTTAACCAAACACTGATGATGCAGTAGGCACAATATTTTGTTTGTATATCAGAGGCAATTCCATATTATCAATGCTTTCATTATGGAGAATTTTGAAACAGTGCAGAAATCATCAATGGTGGCATAGCTATGTCAGATGTGAAGCATGAGTAACTATCTGAATTGCAGGACTTGTAATGCAAAGCCCAAGAATGTGGAAACTAAATGAAAATCCAGACATACTTATACCAAGGTTGGGATTGCCTTTTTTCAGAATATTCCCTTTTCTCTAATGTATGACAATTTCTGACTTAGTATTCATAGGTTCATGGTGTGGGAGACTTGAACAAGTTAAGTTTAAAGGAGAAAATTGATATTCAGTGTCCACGCTTCTATATTTTTGATGACTGGGGAACATTTCAGTATAGAGCTGAGGCGTGTTTTTAATTTTCTTCAGGATTTTTGGCTCAGTTGAGTACACTCAAGTGAAAAATCTAAGGAAAATTTTAGTGCAATCTTTTTTTAATTATTTAGGCAATGTTATATATGTTTTTCCAATTTTAACTTTATATACTTCTTATGGCTGATGACAGTCTGCTTCCAAATGTGGATGTTTTGTGAAAGGGTGGCTTCTTAGGTTCATAGGAAGTTACTAGGCTATTGGACCTGAGGCCCTTATAAGCTTAGCCAAGAGTTTAGCCCATGTTTAGACAAATTGTCACCTGTTGCCCCTGTCCAGCAGTGACAGAGGTGAATCAGGGATGTATTTTTTATTTCTCATCCATTTATCCAGGTTGCAGTTAAAAATGGTAAAGATGTACTCTGCTTGATGTAGAGTGGGAGTCTATTCCACAGATGGGGAGGCTCTGGGACATAAATCTGTCTTGCCAGCAAGACCTATTGATGTTACAGAGCAGGTTGAGGCTATACATGTGGGTTACTCGAGTGGAGCCTGCCTTGCATATATGCAGCATTCCTATCAAGGTAGGCTCCGAGATCACCTTGTATGCCAGACAGAGGTCATCTCTGAAATGTCAGAATGAAACTGAGTAGAGGGATAGGGCTTTTAGCTTATATGTGCATGGTAGATTTTCGAGGCCCTGGATTCTCCTGGTGAGGAACCTCTGTGGTCTCTCCAGCTGCTGCATGTGTTTTGTGGGGTACATGCTGAATGAGACATTGCACTCAATAATGGGCCTTATAAGGGAAGACTACAGGGATGTTATGACTTCCTTGTCATTGATAAGAAACACTTACTTATGAGGTGGGCCATGTAGAAAGCTTTCTGTATAATAGAAGTAACATGGTGGTCAAAAGTCAGGTTGCTATCAATCTGGGTGCCCAAATCCATCACAACTGATTGTGTTCTTAGGATGTTATTAATCTGATAATTTGTGGGGACATTACTCTCCCCAAAGGGGATGATGATGCATTTTTATGTATTCATCTTGAGGCCAAATTTCTGGTACCAGTCATTTGTTTGGGTGAGATCCTCTTGGAGGATGTCCATGTCACTAGGAGAATTGATGACAGCACCCAGCTTGTAGTCATCTGCAAACTTGGTCAGCCATAGCCCACTGTTTTGGCCTGCAACTCAGAAAAGTATATCCCAAATAACAGAGGCCCCAAGACTTGAACTCTGGCGTACGCCACTTTATACGGGTCTACTGCTTGAGGTGGCTTCCCCTATTTTGACTAGGTGGGTTCTATCAGTGAGCCAGTTAGCTACCCATCAGGGAACATATGGATTGATACCTAACTGAGAGAGTTTATCTATTATGCCTGAGTGGTTAATAGTGTCAAAGGCTTCGGCCGGGTCAAGGTAGGCAGTTTGCACTGTCTTCCCCTCATCCATGGCTTTGGTGACTAACTCAAAAAAGTCGACCAAATTTAACAGACATGACCTCCCCTTGACAAAGCCAAACTGTGTGGGATTAAGTGTTTAGAGGTTGCCATTGTCCTTGTTAATGAGGTCCATGATAATCCATTACATGACTTGCAGATCAGGCTTGTTAGGCTAATGGGTCTATAATTTCCCAGATTGGTGGACACTCCATCTTTGTATAAAGGGATGACCGTGACTGTCCTCCACTCAGCTGGGACAAAGCCATTACTCAGGGTTTGGTTGAATAGGCACCTAATAATTCTGCAAATTCCTGCCTGAGTTCATGTAGGATGCAGCCTGGGATGCTGTCAGGTCCCATGGAGGTATTTTTTGCCTTTGAGATAGGAGTGATGACCTGATCCCTAGATATAAGGAGAAGGTGGCAGGTACTGGGAATATCCTGTTTTACTGGTGGGGGGCAGAGGGGTGAACTTTTCACTGAATCTGTCAACCAGCAAGTTTGCTATATCTATGGCATTTGTATATGTGGTGTTCTTGACTACCAGTTCTGAATAGATCTGGGTGCTACCTTTGAGATTACGGATATATGTGAAGAAGACTTTATGATTGTCCCTAGTAGGTTTACTATCAAATGACTGAAAATCAAAAGACTGAATCCCAAAAAGACTGAAAATTCAAAATATTGAATGATGGAATCTGTCTCTTCTCCACTGTTGTGTGATCTTGGAGTTGGTATATATATTTGTCAGGGGCTGTGGGGAGCTTGCCCCTTGCATTAAAAATGTATTCAATATTTTGAATTTTAATTCTTAGTGTAGGTCCTTTTAGGATAATGGCCTTCTTTCTAGCATATATACTAAATAGAATTGTGAGTGGGAATTTGGAAAACATATCAGTTTTACAGAACATAATTGGTGATGGAGCACTGATGAATATGTACCAACACTGCTGGTTATTACAGGTAAATATACTTTTTTAATTTTTTGAGAAAGTTTTACTTAAACTGATTTCAGCTGCTGTTTACATTTGAACATATCAAAGACAAAATAAATAGGAATAATGTATTTACTAAACGTTTTGTTGCTATGTTTTATTTATTATTTTATATCTCATTTGATAACCATGTAAATACACTAGCCTATATATCCTTTTTAGACATTACCTGGGCCATTACTGCAGAGGGCAATAACTGGAACAAAAATCAGTAATATTATTCAGCAAAAAAATTGGTAACATCACTACCAAAGCATGTTTTAACAAATGCTTTACTATATTTAGTTAAGAAGGTTGCATGCTAATAAATTATAGAGGGTATATATTATAAACGAAGATGTTAATACCTGAAAAAAAATGGTATGTTAATAGTCGTGTAAGGTCCAATATAGGGGAAATACTGAATTCTGTTGATTTTATTCCACATTTACATCGACATTTGTATCTGAAATACTGAATTCTGTTGATTTTATTCTACATTTACATCGACATTTGTGCCGTAACAGACACCTGGTTCAAGGCAGCAGAAAGCACTCCTGCACTACAACCATATAACTCAGTCCACACCTTTCAGCCCGAGAACTTGGACCAAATCTCCAAAGGTGGTGGTGTTTCCATATTCATAAAGGATGCGCACACCTCCAGACTGGTAGACCAACATAACATATCTGAGATACTTCAGGTGTAGCTAACTTTGGGTATGACAGTAATTCAGGTTGTAGCCTGTTATAGGTCCCCAAACATGTCTTAAGACTCGCTCCATGTTCCTAAGCTCCCTGGAGAATATTAACGTCAAACCTAACACTCTCATACTGGGAGACTTCAACTACCCCTCCATTAACTGGGAAAACTACTCATGCACCAATACACTTGCCCAACGTTTCCTGGAATTCATTGATTCCAGTGCCCTGGACCAGCTCATTCTTACCCCGACTAGAGGTAGCAACATCCTTGACCTGGTCATTACTAACATGGGTGACCATTGCTCTACACCAATAGTCAACTCCTCGCTGGTTTAGATCTGACCACAAACTAATCACCTTGGAAATCCACCCCCCCCCCACAAAGGTAACCCACCATGCAAAACTTCTCCAAAGCTAACTCTGGGATCCAAAAAACAGAGTTGGCTAACTTCACCGCACCCATGCAAATGGAGATCAGTTGCATGACTGCCGAATCATACACCAATGGACTGTACGAACACGTACACAAATGCATGGATCTCGCCATACCCAATAGAACCAATATGCTCTCCTCCAAAAAAAGGAAGCCAATCTGGTGGTCCCCTGCCATAAACAAACTCTACAACAGAAGGAGGAAACTGTTGCAGAATAACCTGAAATCCCAAGACTGGAAAAACTCCCTTATCAGCCTCAACAAAAAGTTGAGATCCCTCATCAAATCCTCTAAAGCTAGCTATGAAAACAGAATTGCAGCAAATAGTAAAGACGACCACAAGGCCTTCTATAGTTATGTAAAGAATTTCCATAGCAATACACAGATTTGCTCTGAGCTACTGCACAATGGTACCTCCTATACTGAGCCAACAGATATTGCCAATATACTGGCTGATAGATTCAGTGCCAAATTTACCCCTCTCTACCCCCCTAAGGGACCAGTCACAATACCAGTAGATTGCTAGGCACCCAGTATTACTGCTGCACAGGTTAAAACAGCATTGCCCAAGGCCAGGAATACAGCTTCTATGGTACCAGACAATATCTCTGGTTGTATTCTACATGAACTACAGAGTGAACTGGCACCTCACCTGTGTGCCCTGTTCAATCACAGCTTCACCTCAGGCTTTGTCCCAACTAAATGACGCACTGCTACAGTCATCCCTCTCTACAAAGGAGGAGCAACTACAGACCCTGGGAACTATCACCCCATTAGCCTGACAAGTCTGATATGCAAAGCTATGGAATGCATCATCATGGATCTAATAAACAAGGATATAGGGAATCCCCGAACTCTGGATCCCACACAGTTTGGTTTTGTGAAGGGTAGATCATGCCTACTCAACCTGGTTGACTTCTTTGAGTCAGTCACCAGAGCTGTGGATGAGGGCAAGGCAGTTTATACAGCCTACCTCGATCTGGCCAAGGCCTTTGATACCATTCCCCACTCAGGAATTATTGATAAACTCACCAAGCTAGGCATTAACCTCTGTATAACTAGGTGGGTTGCATATTGGCTCACAGTTAGAACCCATAGTGTGAAAGTAGTAGACTACAAGTCAGCCTGCCAACCAGTCACAAGTGGAGTCTCCCAGGGATCAGTCCTGGGTCCTTCCTGTTTGGCATCTACTTCTCAGAAGTCCAGGCCAACACAGAGTGACTCTGGCTGACCAACTCCACAGACGACTCCAGGCTAGGAGCCATTATTAACTACCCAAGTGATGTTGACATCCTACAGAAAAGCCTCACTGAGACCAGTGTTGTCATCCCCTTTGGGAAAAACACAGTTCCCCACTAATTACCACATCGATGGTAGCCCACTGAACACTGAAGGCATTATAAGAGATCTGGGGACACAGGTTGACAGCAACCTCTCCTTTGATCACCACATTGCCATTGTGGTCAGAAAGTCCTTCTATGTGGCACATCCCATTACCAAGGGTTTTGCATTCAGGAAGAAAGAGGTCATTGTCTCCCTCTACTCTTCCCTCATTACGCCAGTCATTGAGTATAATGCCCCATTTGGCATGTACCACACCAGACACATGCAACAGCTGGAAAGGCCACAAAAGTTCCTCATGAAGAAGATCCTAGGCCTTAAACACATGTCCTACATGGACAGACTCAAAAAACTCCAGCTATTCTCGGTCTCATATTGTCTACTAATAGGCAATATCTGCTTGACTTACAAAGCTATGTCTGACCTAGCTCTGTTAGAAATTCTACATCTAAAGAAATCCCAATCCATCCACACCGCACACTCGAGACCTCAACCTCATTAAAACAACTGCACCACACACTCCAGAGACCTCAACCTCATTACCACAATCAACCGAACATGCTGGAGGGACAGGTTTATAACCCAGAATCTACCCATGCTCTGGAATAGACTTCCCATACATGTCAAGCAGAGCACCTGAATGGACCTCTTCAAGAGAAATCTTGATGAGTGGATGGGAAATAGAAAGTCCACCTCTGGGGATGACTCTAGTGGCTCTGCTTGATAGCGGCACTGGGAAATAACGTCAGGCGGCATGTTGCCAAGGCACTTGTATGGGGTAGTCTTGTAAAGGCTCCAGGGCCATTAGCCTAATACACACCAATGAACCTATGATAAGTGTAAGCAGGGGTTTGGGAGATGAAACTTTTACAATCAGAGGCCTGGGAGATGAACCATTTGCACGTTGCCTGTGTCAATTAGAAACATAGATGCCAAGCCAATGATGAATTTCCTATACCCCATCCAGTTGTCCAAGTTGCACTTGAACTGGGTTAGAGAGGAACTCTGCTTCACATGGATGAGAAGCCTGTTCCATAGATGCAGTAGGCTCTGGGATACATACCTATCTCTCCAGGTCCTATTTATATCACAGTCAATGTTTAAGTCTTTAGAATGGGTAATTCTGGTACTGTTTGTTTTGTGGATATGGAGGATGTCCATCAGAGTGTGGTCTGATCATGACCTGTATGCCAGGCATAGATCTCCCCTCAAAAGCCTGTAGGAGACAGCATATAGAGATAGGGCCTTGAGGCAGTCTGCAAAGGATATTTTGCTAATGTCCTGTATTTTTTTAGTGAGGAAACTCTGTGGATGTTCCAATCGTTGGATATGCCTGTTTAGGTACAACCAGATGGGGCATTGTACTCGATGATAGGTCTGATGAATGCCAAATACAGTGGAACAATGACTTCCTTGGACTTAGATGTCATACCTTTGTTTATAAGTTGCGCAACATAGAATGATTTCCTCATTACTGTAGAGACGTGATGGTCAAAGGCTAGAGTACTATCTATGTGAGTCCCTAAAGTCCCTGACTGCTGGGTAACCTCTAAGGGGTGTGTTGTCAATATGACTGAGGACTTGAAACTGGGGAGGTGCAGCTCTTTTCCATATTGGTGAGTACCAGATTCAGTAGGTTTGAACCTCTGGTATGGTGACTATCTGGTCAATAGTATTTCTGTTAATAAAGTCCAGGAATCATTGTTGCTCTAAGTATTAGGCAGTGTATGTTTTCAAGTATATAGGTGGGTAATTAAAGTCTCACATGAATAGAATAGAATATTTGGATTAATGGTGACTGCTCCAGTAGGTCTAGGTATGAGTTATGACACTCTAGAGACATAGTGGGTGACCTATAGCTTGATAGGGTATTGTGTGGGACTTTGTCTATGGTGTTTTGCATGTGGGTAAATGTCAGGGCATTGTCCTAGAATTATGTTTCTTCTTATATAGATTGAGACTCCTCCACCTTTTGCCCCTGTCTGTGTGGCTGATTGACTAAATGTGTAAAAAGACACTGAAGCCTTGCATTGCCAGAGTACTTTCTGCATGTTTAAATTTGTCTTGGTAATGGCACAGATGACTATATTCTCCAGAGTGAGGAGAGTTTGTAGGGTATGGACTTTCTTGTTTACACTCTTAGCATTGAGTAGTAACACCTTTAGATTTATTTGGGTTTTATCTGCTTGGTCAGTAGGTTTGTCAGTTTAGCATTACCTAAAAAAGTTTCTAAGGGGCTGGATAAAGCTTCGGAAGATTTGGAGATACAGGTGCAGGCATTTCTTTACAAAGCAATGAAATTTGTTAACCATGTCCTCCCATGCACACAAATATTGAATACCTTGGAAAAACACTAGAAAATAAGCCAATTATTGAAGTCAGTAGATACTCAATGTAAGGCATATATCTGCCTCAGACAGATAATCAGAGACAGATCAACAATGTCTCTCTTCATATAGTCCAGGCCAGGGAAGTATGACTCGGGTCATTAATGCCTACATGGACTATGATAGAATCATATTGGCACCTGATGTGTAGTGACTTGAGTGTGTGCATAACCTGGGGGATACTGGCTCCAGACAAGCAACTAACCATTATCTTCTCCTTTTTCAGTCTGGTGAGTTGGACATGTGTGTGTCTTGTAATGGAATTCCCTATGAGAAAAGTCCCTAGTGATGTGTTTGCGTGCCTTATGAGCTTTGCTGGTAGGACTCCACTGAGTGTAGGCATATGTCTGGTGTTTGGGGTTGCTTTTAGTGAGTGTTTTAGAGATTGTTGAGGATAGGTATTGCCATTTATAAGCTTGTGGGTCTTTGAGGTTTGGGAAGACTGCTTTTTAGTGCTGCAGATTAAATTGGTCTATGTGTGTGGGGGGCACTATGGGTGGTGGATGCACTGTTTGTGCTCTTGACAATCTTGTTTGTTTGGAAGACTTTTGCCTCCAGTGAAATTGTATATGTGCATCTCTTGCATAACATATTTCTTTTTTAAGGATTAGATGGTTGCCTTGAAAATGATACAATTGCTACATTGTATCAGAATGCCAAGCTGGCTATGGAGGCATTTGGAAATTGCATATCCATGTTGTCCGGACTTGTATTTGGGTGTGCTATTGTTGGTTGTAGACTGGGTTATACAGAGGACGTTTGGGTTTGGCACTAGATGAAGATAAATTGTGCCACAATTTGATAGTAGTGCTGTTGCTAGTCTCCATGCTATAGCTTTGTTTTAGCCACACTAAGTTACAGGTTTCAGTTCTAAGAGTAGTTTTATACATAAAATTTACTTCCTGGGCATTTGACTCCATACAGGGCATTGCTAACTTCTTGATGTAAAAATATTGAAAAGGACTGCTTGAGAGTGTGATGCTGCAGCAAGACAACTTAAACTACCTTGATAAAGCAATTTCAAATATTAGGGACCTTTAAATACTTTAAAGGCAAAATCAACAAATAAAGCAAAAATAAAGCAGTGATACCATAAACAGTAAACTGAAGTGCAAAATAGTAAAATATATTTATCAGCCAAGGATGGCTCAGGATTAACTCAGTACCCCCTTAGAGTGTGGTGGGTGCACCCAGCAGATGAGACCACTGGGAAAATAAGGAGAAGTTAATGTTTAGGAAGGATATCTACCTAATACAGAGAGAACATTTGTGAAGGGCAAGCCACTTAGGTCCTTAATTTTGAATTATCTTCTGTTTCTCCTTTCTCCCTTTCCACTTTCCAAAAAAGAAAAAAAATTCTAAGCTTATTTTCTGCCTTGCCTGTAACTAGTTTAGTTCAGAAACAGATATGCTGTAACCAGGACTGTTTGTAAGCTTCTGAGCCCCCAAAGCCTTTCTGTGTTGGAGGGTAGCCTTCTAGCTTATCAGTGTGACTGGTAAGCTTTAGGTAGCCTATCTACCACAAAAGTGGTTTCTGGCCCAGAAATTGTAGTTTATTGGCCGTTTGGGTAGTTTTTCCATCTCTTTCAACTTTCTGGTTTAAAAGCCTGTGTTTGCACTTGTTTCCCACCTTTCCTGTTACTAGTCTAGTCCAGATACAGATTTGCTGTATCCCGGACTGTTTGTAAGCTTCTGAGCCCCCAAAGCCCTTCTGTGTTAGAGGGAAGCCTTCTAGTTTATCAGTGGGAGTGGTAAGCACTAGGTAGCCTATCTACCACAAGATCTAGGTACAGATTCTTAGTTTAGCATTTGAATTTGCTTATTTGTGCTCAGCACTTGTTCAGAACTTGTTGTTAGCACTAAATAAGCTACAAATGACTACAGCTCTCAACCTTCCTCTTTACCTAAAGGAAAACAGTTTTTGTACTTACTTTCCTCACTTGCTTAGAGAAAAACAGCTCTTATACTCACTTTCCTCACTTGTCTAGAGGAAAGTAGTTTTTTATTCAGCCATGTCCAAGGGTCAGCTCCCTGTGTTCTCTCCTGTTTACCTGATGAATCTGAGCATCTTGAGGCAATGTAGCAATTGCCTCATGTACACAGACAACCCTCTCCTCCTACCACCCAACACCACAACCTGTGAGAGATGCACTTATCTAGCCAAACTGGAGGTAAAACTCTCTCTAACCAAAACTGATCTTAACAGCCAAGAGGAGAAGGTAAACACTTGCTCCGCACCACACTCATCACATAGTCCCACTAAACCTACACCCCCAAAATCCACACATAAAAACAAAAAAACATTCACAAAGGCTCTCAGTAATAATCTGCTCAAGTAACAGAGACCTCCAAAGCAGAAATACAAGCAACCTCCACCCCCCCAACACAACCCAAATGACACATAGCCCACAGACTCAGTCTGCCAATAAACCACAGCCCATAAGGCAGCCAAAGTACCCAACACACTAGTCATAGGTGACTCTATAGTCAGGCACACTGATGTCCCACTCACCAGGCTAAACAAGGATAAGGTTACTGTCAGCTGCCTGTCGGGTGCCAGGATCTGCCACATCATAACCCACGCACTCAGGTCACTCCACAACAAGTACAAATATGGCTCTGTCATTGTCCATGTTGGTGTGAACGACCTGAGATATACTTCCCTCGACTACATGAAAAAGAGACAGTCTTGTAGCTCAGGCAGGTATGACCCTAGCCCTGAGTAGCATCCTGCCATCTCCAAGAATGATACCGCAGTACAAGGACAAAATGATTTAATTCAACAATTGGCTAAGCTTTTGGTGTCATTTTAAGGGGATCCAGTATCTGCCTGGGACGACATGGTCAACAGACTACGATGTTTTGCCAGAGATGGCCTGCACCTGTTGCCCCTGGGATTCCGGATACTGGCTAAGGCTCTAGCCACCCCTATAGTGCCTTTTTTAGGCAAGGTTCAAATGACAAATTCACCACCACAACAAGAACAGGCAAGCAAAAACTGAGAGTAATGCTACTCAATGCTAGAAGTCTAAATTTCAAAATGCACTCACTCGAGGCACTCCTTAAAATGGAGAACATCAATATCTGTGCAGTGACTGAGACCTGGTTCAAGGCTCTAGAGCACCCTGCATTACCTGGCTATAACTCATACCACGCTTTTCGCCCATCTGACCTGGACCAGAACACCAAAGGTGGAGGTGTGTCCATATTCATTAAGGATATCCACACCTCCAGGCTAGCTGCACAGCATAATACATCCAAGGTTATCTAAGTGCAACTAACTCTGAGCAAAACTGCAATCCAAATTGTAGCATGCTACAGATCCCACACCATGCCTCAGGATTCCCACTCCTCTTTTCTTGATATACTGGAAAATATTAGGGTTCAAGCAAACACCCTAATAATGGGTGATTTCAACTACCCCACCATTAACTGGGAAAACTACTCATGTACCAACTCCTTCGCTCAACGCTTTGTGGAATTCATAAATTCCAATACCCTGGATCAACTTATCCACACCCCCACAAGGGGCAACAATATCCTAGACCTAGTCATTACCAACATGAGTGACCAGTGTTCCACACCTGAAATCAACTCCTCATGGTCAGATCTGACCATAAGCTAATCACCCTAGATATCTGCAACCCACCCCCACCCACCATTAAGGAAACCACAGTGAAAAATTTCTCCAAAGGCAACTTCATGCTTCTTAAAACAGAAGTGGCGAACTTCATGACACCCATGCAGATGGACAATACAGTTACGACTGCTGAATTCTACACAAGTGCACTCTATAAGCACTTGCACAAGTGCATGAATCGTGCTATGCCAAACAGAACCAAGACGCTATCTTCCAAAAAAAGCAAGCCAATCTGGTGGTCCCCTGCCATAAACGAACTCTACAACAGAAGGAAGAAACTGTTGCAAAGAGTAAAATTCCATGAGTGGAGGAGCTTCCTGGTCAGCCTCAGTAAGAAGCTGAGATCCCTTATAAGATACTCCAAAGCTAGCTACGAAAGCAAAATCGCCCCTGATTCTAAGGGCAGCCAGAAAGCATTCTATAGCTATGTCAAGAATCTCAATGGCAACACCCAGATCTGCTCTGAGTTACAGCACAATGGCACGAAAATTACAGAACCAACTGATATTGCCAACATCCTGGCAGATAGGTTCAGTGCTAACTTTACCCCCCTCTCACACGATAAATGGCTCATATCTATACAGGAAGAATGCAGAGTCTCTGTAATCACATCTATGCAGGCAGGAGTGGCCTTAGGTCAACTGTTGTCCTAGGCAAATGTGTTCCACGGCACCCCCTCACACCACGTGGAGCCCGCATCCTGGTCTACCTATGCCAAATAAACACTGGAAAAGTGCCCCTGCTAGATCGGCACCCTAGGCGGCCGCCTAGTTGGCCTATTCCTAAGGCCGGCTATGTATGCAGGTAAAAACTGCACACTCTAAAACCAAAAACAGATCATCCGTGGAACCGGATAACATCCCAGGCTGCGTTTTACACAAACCTCAGAACAAACTGGCTCCCCACCATGTTTAATCATAGTCTCACATCAGGCTTTGTGCCCAGTGAATGGTGCACAGCAACAGTTATCGCACTTCACAAAGGGGGAGCCAACACTGATTCTGGGAACTATCGCCCTATTAGCCTGATGAGCCTGGTCTGCAAGGCCATGGAATGTATCATCATGGAACTCATAAACAAAGATATTGGTAACCTCCAAACTCTGGACCCCACCCAGTTTGGGTTTGTGAAAGGCAGATCACGCCTTCTGAACCTGATCAACTTCTTTGAGGCAGTCACACACAGCCTATCTTGACCTCGCCAAGGCTTTCGACACCATCCCCCATTCTGGAATTATAGCTAAACTCACTAAACTAGGTATAAATCCCTATGTCACAAGATGGGTTGCCAGCTGGCTCACTGACAGAACCCACACTGTAAAAGTTGCAGACTACAAATCTGACTTCAAACCAGCGACAAGTGGATTAACACAGGGTTCAGTCCTGAGACCTCTCCTGTTTGATGTCTACTTCTCAAAAGTACAGGCTAACACAGAAGGCCCCTGGCTAGCGAACTTCACAGATGACTGCAAACTAGGAGCCATAGTCAAGTCCCCAAATGATATGGACATCCTACAGAAGGCCCTCACTGAGACAGATGCCTGGTGTCAGAGGCATGGCCTCAAGCTCAGTGCCAAAAAGTGCATTGTCATCCCTTTTGGTAAAAACTCTGTACCCATGAACTACCACATAAATGGCAATCGACTTAATGCTGAATGTGTGATAAGAGGCCTTGGGACCCAGATGGACAGTAGTCTCTCCTTTGATAATTACATTGTCACAGTATTCAGGAAATCCTTCCGTGTGGCACACCTCATCACAAAAAGGTTATCATCCAGGAAAAAAGATGTCATTGTTCTCCTCTACTCGGCACTCATTAGACCCATTATAGAGTACAACGCCCCTTTTGGAATGTACCTCACAAGACATCTGCAGCAGCTGGAAAGGCCACAAAAGTACCTCACAAAGAGGATTACTGGCCTCAAACAGATGCCCTACACTGACTGTCTCAAAAAACTCCAGCTTTGTTCTGTAGCATATCTCCTACTCTGAGGAGATCTCTGCGTAACATATAAAGCTATGTTAAACCCAGAGCTGTTGGACATGCTACACCTTAAGAAATTCCAATCCTTCTGAGCTACATGCTCTAGAGACATAAACCTTGTCACCACAATAAACAGGACATGCTGGAGGGATAGATTCCTTTCCCAGAGACTTCCTATACTCTGGAACAAGCTACCCATTTATGTCGAGCAAAGTTCCTCATTAGCACTCTTCAAAAAAAATCTTGATGAGTGGATGGGAAATAGGAAATACACCCCAGGGATCACTTCTGTGGCTCTGCTAGACAGGAGCAAAGGAAATTAACTTTCTTGGGTGGCGTACGCCATGGAACCTTGTTGGCTAGGCTTACTTAGGCCATTGGGCCGATAGCCTAGTACCTACCTATGAACCTATGAGCCTAGTATTCTTAAATGCAATACTGGTTTGCTGGGTGAGCAATTAGCATTGTGGATACATGGAAAACAATGAGTGGAAACTTGATTATATAATTTAGAAAACAGACAATAGCAATGAAAGAGGGGACGGACCTTGGAAGTCAGATTACCATAAGGGTGGAAACCACAGAAACAACCTTTTAAAACCACAAGAAATGGGTGAGAGGGTTGGGGAAAAATTCAACTGCAGCTCTAGTCCTATGATTAGAATTTCAGAAATGTTTAGCTTAATTTCTCAGTGTAAGTTGAGGTGGGCTCAAAGAACAGGGAAAGAAAAAGTACCATGGTGAACAGAAAGTCACCAGAATGCAACTTTAAACAGGTATATGCAGCTACAAAAAGTACTGAAGCACAATTGCTGGAGCAGAATTCATAATACTGCCATATCTGCAATCCACCTAAAGACTAAGGCACCATAACACTGCAATGCAACTTTACAGGTATATGCGTGTGTGTGTGTGTGTGTGTGTGTGTGTGTGTGTGTGTGTGTGTGTGTGTGTGTACACATGCAAATGTGTGATGAGAGTCACAACTATCTTCTGTAGTGGTAGTGTTATGGCAACAGCTTTTTTTTTGTTTAAGACGCAGGCTAGCATTATGGACAGGGTTATCATGTGTTACTACTGTGGTGCAAAGAGGCTTTGCTGGCTACAGTGGATCCAATAATCTAAAAACTCTTATACATCCATAAACCAAATAGCTCAGATAATATTAGGACCACAGATGTACATCCACTCCCACAAATAAATGCACATGATGGAGGTATAGATTTACAACACAGTGATTACCCACCTCCCTAGAACAAACTAACTCTCTCAGTTTAACAGTGTGACACACTTTCTGCCTTTAAAAGGATAACTAGTTGGGTATTCATAAATTCATCAGGCCTGGCCCTTCTTGAAAAGGGAGGACTGGCAAAGCTGAAACGTCCTTGCAGCTCACCTGATTTTCATCTCCTATGAACCTATGACATATGACTAAGTTACGGCCTTCTATGGAAGCAGAGTTAGTAGGCATAATATGCTTAGGCCTGCTTTCCTGGTGACTGTTGGGTGACATGAATGGAACTGCAGTATGTGGAAGTGGAGGAGTCTTGTCTGCACTGAAGACAGATCTTTTACAGTGTCAAGACTTGTACAAAAGGTATATGCATAATATTTTTACAGACAGTGTAATGCAAGACCATAACATGTTTACATGACTACAGCAAAAAAGGTATATAAGTCAAGATAGTGTAATGTACTTTTTCCTTTTGTGTTTCAGGCCATCTTCAGACTTAACCCAACTCTTACATTTAGAGGTTTTGCTTCTTCCAGGGGAAGCACACCATTAAAATAAATGTTTCCTCTCATGCCAACCTTTGTTTCTCAACTCCTCTCAAAAATATGTTCAATGAAAGTCAGGGAACCACAAAGATCAGCTGCCCAAGAGATTTGTGGTCCCCCTGACTTTCACTGAACTTATTTTTTCACATCTGTTCCAACTGTGTTATAAGCCTATACATAGGGCTCTTACAAATTTATACATAACTTTATCATTTTCTGCAGATGTCAATCTCCAGTGAAAATTCAGTTTCTTGAACTTTGTTAAATTAACTAAAACATTGACTAAATATATAAAAATAGTTGCACAATTTTCAGTTTGTGGTAAGAGAAGCCCAAGTCAATTGGTTTGCATGTTAATTACTCTAAATTGCTACAGTCATCATTGGCTTTCTGTTAAGCATTTTTGATCTTGGATATACTAGATTAAACAATGGGTGCCAGCAGAGGTGAAAATGGTCATATTCAACTTGAGGTGCTAAGTGCATTGGTTTCTGGTTTGGTATTGACTTTCATTTCACTGAATGAGACATTGAAATGCTGAGCTGTTAAAAATGTCTTTTGCAATTGAATGCATATATTTATCTGAATGTGTTAACCAGTGTAATCTATTCATGCATTCATTACAAAGTAGTAAAGTCAGATATTGTCTAGGTGCATCATGTGGAGAGACAAGACTTGGCTTAATTGTTTGGGGGTAGGTATGCTGTTTTATGAAATAATATGTGTCACTTTCTACAGAATTCTGCTTAGTTGTGGAAGTTACAGTCGTAAGGGAATGTTGGACAAGAGATTATTGCAGTCTTTTTTTATTAAATTAATACTGTTTTTTTAACATTTTTACTTTTTGTGGTTGGTGACATTGGGATTATAAATGACTGTCACGATTTGCTATAGGTGACTTGAATTTTGAAGTAAGTTTTACAGATAATGGCAATATTCTGCTGGTTAAGCTGTTCTGTAGAGTCTGTACAAGCCATCTGGAGAAGCAGTCAACATTGTAGGAGATGGTTGCTCAAAGAATTAATGGGACTTGTTTAGACTAGACACTTGGACATTATAGGTAAGTGAAAATTTTTATGTTTTGGAGATTCTTATTTCGACTGTATGTTATTGGTTTCATCTCTTGTGTTTTGCTTTCATTACTGGAGAAATTTAAGTGGACAGTATGTATTTGATGTATTTGTTTCCATGTTGCATTGTTTATATAGTATAAAGCTTTGTATTATAGGTTTAATTCTACACAGGTTCCTAGTTTTCCGGCACTCTGAGTGTGCAGTAATTTAGGTGTGTGTTTGTGTTAATAGAGAAATGTTATCTCCATTGCATACTGGCTATTTTTTTACTGATGGCGTAGGAGTCATATTTTCTAGGAGGTTCATCATGTTCATTTTGCTTTGCTCTGCTGGGTTTGAGCTCCGCCGAGAAGATGTAGTCATTATTGAAGGTTTAGTGTGGCTTATTAGTTATGCGTTTTTTATAAACATTTATTGTGTTTTCCTTTGTGGATAGTGACAAGTTTAAAATTAGTTTTGTTGTGGGGTGCTGTATGTGAAAGTGATTATGGCCATGTTTTATTGCTCAAATAGTAGGTAGTTTTTTCTGCTGGCTCAATTGAAGCAACAGTCCACTTCACACACAGATATGGCTCCAGTGAGAAATTCTTGTACATGCTTACAAGCCAACTATAGGATGCTACAGGTTAGTTGTATGTTTTTATGTATGAGATTATTTTGGTTCTTTCATTATTTATGTCAAATCTTGAATTTGGAGTATATGTTGTAGGAAGAAATAAGTATGACTGATGCATTCAGTGCATTGTTGTGCCATGATTTGTACGTAGCTAGTAGATTCATATGTTTATATTAGGATAATGACCACCAGAGTCGTTACAAGTCCAAAATCATGTATAACTTTTAAATATTACTCTAATTCACATTAGTAGGAGGAAATGGATTTTCATCAACATGGATTTCCTAAAGACTAACTCTGTCTGACATTATGGACCTACTATAGTCTTCATTGATTTACTAGAAGATGTAAACATTTTATAATGAGAAGGGTAATAATATGAGGCAAAATCAGGGATAGTTGAGCATTATGAAGTAGTTAATAACCATTAATATTGCTTTCTTATTTTTTCAGTCTGATGATTTTCTTGTAGTATGGGTGGACAGTTATTTCCACAGATTTCCTTATCTGAGTATAATTTTTATTTTGGTTTTTGGCAGGGTAGTTGTTGCAATCATAAGTTGTATATCAGATTGTATTGTATTACATAAGTGGGGTGTAGGCAGGGGAAGCATTTGTAAGGACAAGGTCATACATGTTATTTGTTTACTGAAGTTTGACTACCAGGAAAGTCTAACTGGGTAGGTGTCTGTTTTTATCTAGATAAAGTTAGGAAGTGAGTGAAAAGGGCAAGTAAGGAGGGGTGTAAGGTATGATTAGGAACTTGTTCATATTTAGGAATATCATTATCCTGAGGTTGAACAATTATCAAAACAGATTTTGGCTAAGAACTATTTCTGAAGGGTTTTGAAGTACTGAAGGGAGGGTATTGATCTGATGGATATAGGTAAGGAGGCCTTGGCAACATGGTATAAATGTAGATCAAGCCTTGCAGATTTGATAGGGTTGTGGACAGAAAGGGTTTCCTCACTGAATGATAATGATGGAGTACGAACATAGTTGTACTGAACCATATTTAGTGCTAGACAAGCAGATTATTGCTGGCTAATGTTGTAGGTGGGAAGAAGATATGTATATGTTAGTTGAGTAGTGGGTCCTGAAAGGGTCATTTGCTGCAATTTTAGCCACTTTGTTATAGCATTACTCAGATTTTGCTTTTTATGCTGCCTGCTCCATAAACTAGTGAGGGGAGGTGCTAAGTAGTGGAACATATAGCTTTAGTTGTGTTGGTGAGAATGTTTTTGAATCTGTAAAGCAGTGCAAGTTTTTGTTGAGTTTTTTTTAATACAGTTTTATATGTGCATTTCAATTGTAAGATTATAGATTCATAGGTAAGGTAAGTATTAGGCTAGCTGCTCTTGCAGGCCATTTTATCTAGCTATTTTCCCTTTTTGTGTTTGAAATATTCTTTCCCACTTGGTTATAGATTGGCCTTACTCATGGTTGATAATTACATATTACTCTAATGAGAATAACTGGGATCATCCCATAGATAATTATAACATCATACGCCTAGACCGTGTTAAAAAGAAAGGTGGTGGAGTAGCTGTACTATTCAAATCTGGCCTTGAAATAACCAACTTTAAACTTAAACCTCCCCAAGACTCTAATGCTGAAATACTTATTACCAAATTTCAGCTAAACCCAGCTAAATCTATCTATATTATTACTATCTATGTTCCCCCAGGAAACAACATCACTACCATAGAAAACATACTTTCCTGGTTATCTCTAAACCTCCCCCAAGAAACCATAATCCTAGGTGACTTTAACATAGACTGGAACTCTTGCAATAATAACTGCCCCACAAACCATATTAATCTTCACGGGTTCACCCAAACTATTACCTCCCCTACTAGACTGAATAAACTTACCAAGAAAGAAAGCACCTTAGATTGGATACTTATTAATAGTCAACCACAGAATTATGAAACCGGAATCCTCCCTGACGACATAAGCGACCACTCCCTAACCTACATCATAAGACTAAAAACCAACCCACCCTTTCAACCCATATATAGGGATATTAGAACCAAGAAAAACTTTAACTCAGAATTATTCCTTACTGAACTGAAAACATGTAATTGGTCTCCACTAAAACACCTTTCCCTTGATGAAGCTGTTGATTACTTCAATAATAATTTTCTTGACATACTTAACCGTCATGCTCCTACCCGCTCTATTAGAATTAGAACTAAAGCTGCTCCATGGCTTACTAGGGAAACCAAACAAAAAATCCATCTCAGAAATAAATGCTGGAATAAATCACGCAACTAAAACCATACTGACCATCCAAAACTTTAAACAACTGAGAAATGAGACAAAAAAAGCCATAGTGACTGACAAAAAAACTACTATTTACAATTTCAACATACCCACCATAATAAACCCCAAAAATTCTGGTCAAGTATTAATCAACTATTACACCCAAGTCAATCATTCACACCTAACCCTCAAGGCACTGACAAAGACAATCCTGAACAAACTGCAAACACCTTAAATACTTTCTTTATCAAAGCAATTCAAGATCTTGCTTGTCAACTCTCTCCCCACGACATAACATCAAATCTGAAGTAGGATATTCATTTGTCTGCAACCTGTGGGTTATGGATCCGATATCGGATCCGAACCGGCATAGTTTCCAGCTATGGATCCAAGCTCTCAGCTCCTCCCCTCACCCATAATGCCCTGCTCTACCCTCATGACCTCAGATCTTGTTTGCCGCGCTGGTAACTGGATGTGGTTTCTATAGCTCTCAGCTAAGTGGTATTTTCTTGTACAAAATTGAAATTTTTTGCTTTCTTTAAACTTTTTTGTGTGAAAGTTGTAGGTTCCCTTTGTGTATTGACTGTTTTTAGTTTAAATTTATTTACAGTAGTATATTTTATTCCCTCCCCTCGCTGGTACGTAGAGTGTGTGTGAGGCCTGTGTGCTTGTTATAGTTTATTGTTAAGTTACTTCTGTAACTTTTGGGTAATTGACTATGGCTGACCAGCCTAAGTCATTTTTTCTAAATGCTCGAGTGTGGCCATAAGCTCTCACCCGGCTGATGGCCACACTCGTGTTAAGTGTCTTGGGGTTGAACACCTCACATCTGGCTGTTCCATTTGTGCAGGGTTCAACCCCAGGGCACTGAGGAGCGGAGGTCCAAGCTGGTCCTGGCGGGTCTTTTACCGCCCGGACTCGGCTCCGACCCCGCTCGCCGAGACTCCCTGCTGCAGCTGTTCCCCCTAGCACCCCCTCCTGCTCCTGGGACTCAAACTCCGCTTCAGGACAGGAGAGGGATGCATCTAAGAAGGACCGGAGGGAGAAGCACCAGCGGCGGGCCGAGACCTCTGTTTGGCCCGCCTGCCAGCTGGCTTCTCCCCGGCTTCCTGTTGCGGTCTCCTCCTTCTCGGCTCCGGTCACCTGTGTGCTTCTCACGGGTCCTGAGGAGGAGGAGACCCGATCTCAGCGAGGCTATCGAGGAGGCATTCCAGGCCTACCTCGGTAGCCTCGTCGAGATCTACCCATAGCCTTTCGATGCTGATCTGGACGGATGATGCGAAGGTTCATCCAGGCCCAGATGCAGATGGGAGTGCTCTTGCCTCCCCTCCGGGGAGCTCAACCCTTTTTCAAGCCTATTGCTCCTTCTCCGACCCGCTTCCGGGTTCGGAGCAGCTGGAAGCCGAGCAGCCGGGAGGGGGAGGTCGGATCCGATAGTACCTGGTACCGGATCCGACCATGCCCTCGAGTGCGTCGGACCCGATCTCGAGCCTGGATCCGAGCCGGATCCGGGGATTAGTGCTCCGGCGCCCGTCTGTGTCGGAGCGCACTGTCGCCGGATCCGAGTGCCCGGCGCCGGCTCGATCCACTCTTCGATCCGAGGGAGCCGATTGTCGGATCCTTTGGTCGAGGTCGGCTCCCCTTCGGCTTTTGATGTAGTGGAGAGGGCTCTGTTGAGGGTCTCCGGACCCCGGCACTTGCCCGGCTCCGTCCAGCTCCCTCTGCACTGGGCCAGGCTTCCACCATCCGGCCCTGGGACAGCCCGTTTCTGTGCCCCAAGTTGCTCCCTATGGAGCAAATTGCTGCTGCGAGGACTCCTCTGACAGCCCCAGAGGAGGCTCCTCAAGCATCGTGCAAAAGGAGGCACATTGACTCCTGAGTCTCTCACTGAAGACACGGACTTGGAGGAAGGGAAGGCTCCCCACGGTCACCCCGAGGATGTCTCCTTCGGAGACATCATGGAAATGCTCCGTATCAGGGGTGGTCTGCCCCAAGTCTTCCTCGGACGAGTCCGTGTTCTTGGAGGCATTAAGCGGGCCCGTCTACCTCTTGGGTGTCCTCTGCCGACCCCCTGGTGGACCTTATTACCACCAGGGCGTGGAAGGAACCGGACACCGTGGAGCCAATTCCCAAAAGACCTGACAAAATCCTTAGCCCGCCTTCTGACAGGACCCATTGGAGTAAGGGGCCTCCTGTAGATGCCATGTTGATGGCGGCCACAAAGAGGGAACTGGCTCAGGAGAGTCCCTCAGTCCACCCACCGAGCAAGGAGTCTCGGATGATGGACCGCTTGGGGAAGCGGATGTTCAGTTCGGCGACCTTTTCGGTAAGCGCTGAACTGGCACATGTTATTCGGATGCAGCGAGACCTTATTAAAGTACGCTGCATCCCCCCCTGAGTCCATTTCGGAGGAGGACAGAGCTCTGCACTCCACCAAAATGGCCACTCTAAGGTCAGTCACAAATACTTCTATGCGGCTACTCTCCCATGCTACGGAGGGCAGCTAGAGCTCTTGAGGGACAGGACTGGTCACTAGGCGTCAGGCCTGGCTCCGCCACTGCATTTTTCTGAGCCCTTCAAAGGCGTTTGCGGCGCCCTTTGATGGTTCTGCTCTATTTGGCAAGACCGTTCATGAGGCGTTGACCCAGAGCGAGAAGGGCGGGAAGGCGCTGTCTGCCGTCGAATCCGCTTCTCTGCACCCCAGAGGCCCTATTCTAGGAACCAAAAGGGTCAGAAGAAGATGTGGTTCGAAGTCGCAGTCCCAGCCTGCTCCGGACAACCAGTCCTTCCGTGGCAG
>NC_056741.1:622929827-623074055 GCF_019279795.1 Protopterus annectens | reverse complement strand
TTTTGATCATTTGTTTTTTTAGGCATTGGGGCCTGAACATGTGGCCTGGCCGTCGTTTTTTTAGACATAGATTGAGATTTAGGCCTTAGCACTGAAGTTGGAGTTGATTTAATATGCAAGTCTGTAGGCCTGAATACACCCTCGGAAGCCGTGCTTGCTCAGTTTCTCCAGACCCATCCAAAGTAGAGACATCCGCAGGTTCCATATGTGAAGCATCTCGCGGCATACCAGACTCCGAATGGGCCTCAGTGGAAGCCTGCTTATCAGAAATAGCGGGTATCAGGGGCTGCGAACGCGCCTCACTGAGTACTGGCAAACTGGCGACTGGCTTAGGAAAAGTGTCGTCAGCAGTTTTGGACCTCAACTGCCTGTCTCTGTCTTTTTCGTTGCGTTTTTTCAGTATACCGGTAGTCGGATGGCTAACCAATGTCATTTCTGGATAATTAAACCGAGAACCAAAATATTTTGAACCAAAAATGTACCGACGACTGATAGTGCACTGATTAAAGCACAAAACCGGCAGCAAGGTACGTCATGGTCAGGACCTAAGCAAGGAATACAGTACAAATGAAAATCCTTATGAGGTATTTGCTTCCCACAAGTAATACAATTATTAACTTTTACTGACATCGGTAAGGAGCAAGAAAAAGTTTCCCCAACGTGGTACTTAGCTTTTAGTTGAAGACTTCGGTTCTGAAATTCAAAAATGAAAATTTCAGGAGTTGGCCGGCCGGCACTTGCGAACTGCTTCTGCTTTGGGCATCGTGCAGAAAGAAAGACTGATGTAATGGCATCGGCTGCATGTTTTATACCCCTGACGACCTGACGTTATGGAAGAAGGGACAGCAATCGACGAAAGACCCAAGTCTTTGTTAATCATGCCGACTGAGGGCAGGCTGCCAGCAGATTACCCAAATGTAATGACTGCACAGTGAAACACGATGAACATCTGTGCTTTCATTATTAAGTCTCAGAGACAGTTTGAGTGAAACTGCTTTCTTTTACCAAAGAAGTCCATCATGTAGGCACATGTCCCAGTTTCAGTGATGCTGTTTTTTCAGAGTATGCTGATGTTTTTGGCGACAGGTTAGGCAAACTTCCACTTGTATATTCCAAGAAAGTAGACCCAGAGGTCAGTCCAGTGGTCAGACCAGCAAGAAGAGTTCCAGTTGCTACGCAGGGCAAAGTCAAGGTCCATTTAGACAAAATGGTGCAGCAACGTGTGATTTGTCCATTCACAGAACCAACTGAGTGGGTGTTGTGCATGGTACCTGCTCATAAGAAAAATTCATCATATGAAATGAGAATATGCATTGACCCAAGAGACTTGAACAAGGCATTAAAAAGACGTCATCATTCTATGCATACAGTCAAGGAAATTGGAAACATCATGCTAAATGCCACTGTTTTTTCCATCTTAGATGCAAAGAAGTAATTTGGTAAGTAATGCTTGATCGCAAATCTTCACTACTGACTACATTCAGTATCCCATTTGGTAGGTACAGATTCCTCAGGATGCCTTTTGGGTATAAATTCTGCCAATGAAGTCTTTCAGCATGCAATGGAGCAAAATTTTTCAGGCTACCCGTGTGCAATAATAGATGATGATATACCTGTTGGAGGTAATGATGAAGCAGAGCATGACAAACTTCAGGAAAGTTCTGGACAGAGCTTGTGAAGTGAATTTAAAGCTCAGTCCTCTGAAGTGCAAATTCAGACTACCAGAAGTTACTTATGTAGGTCATTTATATACCAGTACAGGCTTACGACCAGATCCGTCCAAGCAAGCAGCCATTCTTGAGATGCCAGCTCTAGACAATGTCCAAGCTTTACAGCATTTTCTTCATATGTTTATCTATTTGGGCAAATTTATCCCTTACTTTAGTGAGTTATCAGTGCCTTTAAGAGAGTTGACATGCAAAAATGTTGCATGATCATGGTTAGAACACCAGAGAGCATTTGATAGCTTCAAACAGCAAATTGCTAACCCTCCTACAATAAGCTACTATGATGTCCACAAACCAGTAGTTCTTTCCTGTGATGCTTCAAAGTTTGGTCTTGGTGCAGTTATTCTTCAAGAGGGGGGGACCTGTTGCCTGTGCATCTAGAACTCTTACCCAAACTGAAATGGAGTATGCTCAAATTGAGAAGGAACCTTTGGCAGTTGTGTTTACACGTTCGAAGTTCCATGATTATATTTCTGGCCGAGCTATCCAGATAGAAACTGACCATCAATCGCTAGTCACTATTTTAAAGAAGCCTATGCATTCCACTCCCAACAAGACTACAAAGAATGATGCTCAAATATGCAAAAGTACAATTTCAAAATGGTGTGTACGAGGGCTAAACGTCTTTATTTGGCTGATACCTTATCTAGATTGCCCATAAATGCAATGGAACAGCTTAATGCAGAGAATGTTTACTTTTATATCATGGAAGTGCATCATTTCTCTACCACGAGACTTGATGAGCTAAGAAATCATACAAAGACTGACCCAATTTTGCAAAAGCTCAACCAGTTCATCAATGTAGGTTGGCCATAAAAGCAGTCCTGTGTACCGCCAGAAGTACAACCATCTTACCATCCTCTATCAGCATCTCATCTGTATGGAACCATTTTCAAATGTCTAAAGGTTATTGTTCCTACTTCCTTACAACATGAATACATTCAGAGTTTGCATTGTGGCCACCCAGGTTCTAATTCCACCAAAAGAAGGGCAAGAGGACTAGTATTTTGGCTTTCTCTAGCAAAAGACATTGGTAGTGTCGTCTTCTTCTTAGTGCAATAGTACTAAGCTGCATTTGCAAAAAGAGCAACTTCAGCTAAGCCAAATTCCTGAACTACCTTGGTCAACAGTAGCAACTGACATATTTGAGTGGAACAGTCAACATTACTTAGTGTTGGTAGTCTCTTATTCAAACCTGTTTGAGATCAATTTGCTACCTAACCTAACATCCAGTGCTGTTATTACTAAGATGAAATGTCATTTGTCAGTCCATGGTAGTCCACACAGTTATTTCTGACAATGGTTCTCAGTTTACCAGTCAATTGTTTCAGAGATTTGCTAGAGTGGGACTTTTATCCCTGTTACTAGCAGTCCTGAATATCCATAATCAAACAACCTTGCTGAACGTGCAGTATAGAGTGCAAAGCAATTACTGGAGAGGTCAAAATGCGACAGTAATATCTTCTTGAATTTACTCAATTTCAGAAATTTATCCCATGACAACCTACTAGGCTTGCCGGCTCAGCGACTTCAATCTAGGCAAACCGGAACAACCTTGCCTATCAGTTCTAGTTTGTTGGTGCCTAATGCTAAAAACAGAGTAATCAAAGCCCAACTTTTTAAGAAGCATTCTTCTCAGAAGTCCAGCTATGACAAAACAAGCAGATTTCTTTGTCTGTTGAAAGAAGGAGAGACAGGATGCAAACGGCAAAAGGCTTTGATTGAATTGGTCAAGTGACAGGTATATGTACTGAGCTGAGATCCTTCTTAGTGGAATATGTAGGTATAGAGTACAGGAGAAACCAGACATCTTCCTGTATCAGAAACTATATCCCAGCATCATTCCTCTGTGATACAGACTCTAGATCTCAGATCAACCCTGGCAATACCGAGGAACATGTCGCAGTATCCATTCCCGTTCCTGATGATGTCCCAGTTGTCCCCAGAGTTGAACATTCCTTGAAGACGGTCCCAGTTGCTAGATCCAATTTTGACTTTTATGTTACACGGTCAGGTCATATTTGTAGACCTAGTATACACAGCAACCTAGACATAATTGTTTTGTGTTTCTGATTTTGCATGATTGCCTGTCAGATAATTAGTTCTGTATAACTGCATGTTAGAAGATCATTTCTGTAAATTGCATGTCATTGAAGACTGTCATTTCATATATCGACTATTTCTCAGAGGGAGGACATAGATCAGAGCGTGTGTTTGTACCTTTAAGAAGCATTTCCAAATGTCACACATGCATATAAATACTGAGCATGTTCAGGCAGCAGTGTCATTTTCAGAGAATAGCCAGAGTGTTAGCATGTATGAGTGTAGTCATCAGTCTGTTTATAAGTTTATTTAAGTTTGTTACAAAACTTCATTTCTGACGTTTGTGTGTAATAAAGCTGCTTGAACTGAACCCACAAATGTTCGTCTGTTTATCCTGACCAGATGAGCGACACCAAGTATATAACAAAGTCTAGAAATTTTAGGATTTTTGCTTGGAGGTCTTTGCATAGGTATTATACCCCAAGCAGACTCCAAAGAATTTATCCACAGGTGAATGGCAAATGTTGCTGTGATCGGGTAAGAAAGAGGTAACTGGGAACTTGATGTCTTTGCATATCATTCTTGCAGTATTCATAACTTATAGGATCTCCTGCCAAGAATAGCCCGACATCCAGACAGTACACCAAAGCCTTTGCTACTTGCAGGCATTGTGCGTCACATGCACACACTCCCTACGCAAGGTGTAGAGCATAAAGGTAATGTATGGACACACACAATCAGAGCTACTTTGCCACCAGGCTGAATGGCATCATTGAACATTGATTTGAACAACTTTCTGTTGTGCTGGTTACCAAGCCATGTCTCGGATAAGTGCCCCATTGGGGTTTCTACTTGTCTTTCTTTAGTGCTGTTAGATTCATGTCATCCAGAAAGGGAAAATGTCAGTGTGGGAGATAGATTTCTTATA
Organism: Protopterus annectens; assembly: GCF_019279795.1. Taxonomy (NCBI): domain Eukaryota; kingdom Metazoa; phylum Chordata; order Ceratodontiformes; family Protopteridae; genus Protopterus; species Protopterus annectens. The sequence continues at coordinate 623,069,357 of NC_056741.1, read as the reverse complement.
AAGACCATCACAACCAGTGTCTTTTCTGTTTGGGTGCTTCCCGTGACCATATGCAGTGCTCTGTCTGCCAGGCTTTTATTCTTAAGACCCTACTTAGTCATCTCTACTTTATCTATTTGCATTGAAAACCAGTGTCTTAAGCTGTTGGCTCAAGGTGCTGTGACAGAATCTTCCCATCCAGAGGCAGCCATCTGCCAAGGAAAAAGGACAAAAAACTTATGCAGCTGCTGTTCAGCCTCCCTATATGTCTGTCTTGAAGCTAGTGAAAGCCCAGAGGATTGTCTGGCGATTCCCTTTGATTCCTCTGCTGCAACCCTGTTGGAGGCTGGTATGGATCCAACTTCTCACATGTTCTCAGAGGCTTTACAAACATCTGCCCATGACTGAGGGGGAATCTCAGTTGATTATATTCGAGGAACCGAGGGGGATTCTGTAATCTTACTAAGAGAGTAGATTCCTACTACACTTACTTCATGTTGCCAGGGTCTGACCCTCTGAGGGAGTTTTGTTTGGACGTCCCACAGAAAAACAAACAGAAAACCAAGCACATTTCCTCTGTTGTAAAGGATTCGTAATGTCAATGGCAAGGTTTTACTCAAGGGTTTTTTAATGCTTTAATGGCTTTAAAGCTTCCTCAAATGGTGTCCGTGCCTGCCCTCCTTGGTCTTCCACTCCTCTTAAAAAACCCACGGAACTAGATTCTTCAGATGAGGATCTGGTTTCTAAGGAAGTGTCCCTGACTTTTTATATCTTATTCCTTCACCCTTGAACTATGGTTCAGAGGAAAAGGATTCTATTAGTTCAGATTCCCCTTTGGAGGAGCTCTCCTTCAGCGATATTGTTGCCCACATGATGGTGTTCTTTAAGTGAAATTGTTCTCAAGTCTCTGATATTCATAAAAGGTGGTATGACCTCCTCCAGATGGAGTCTCTTAAATCATTGGCTGTTTCCCCATTTTAGCTGCCCTCCTTTATACTTTTTCAGCTGCTTCTGTGACCCCTGCACCCAAGAAACCTGAGCAATTTTGAAAAGTGTCTAGCAAATGTAAATTTCTTTATAAATGCCCTTCTGATCCTTCTGTAGTGTCTGTCTCAAAACAACCCTCCAAGCTGTTGTCCTCTACCAACTTGCTCCCTTCAGCTAAGGATAGTAGGGCTATGGAGAGGCTGGGCAAAAAGATTTACATTGCTTCCACTTCATCCTTTCAGGCCATCAGCTACCAGACTCATATCGGCCAGGTATGTTTTGGCCCTCTTCTCTCAGGTTTCCAAAGTAGTTTCTGACCTTCCTGACACTAAGGGGGAGGGCTTCTGCCCTTTCCCTGTTGGACTATACTTGTCAAGTTGTTCACTACTCTTTCAAGTGCAGCCATGATGCAGCTGATGCATCCTCCAGGGCTGTGGCATTTGTTTTTGTTATGAGGCTTCCAAAAACATGCTTTTTAGGATAAACTGGGTTCCATTTGACAATTTTTATTTTTTCATATTGGTTAAGGGTCACAACAGACTCTTGTGTTCTGTCCATCATCCACCAGGGATATTTCATGGTTTTAGAATCTCTTCCTCCCTTTTTGGGCATCCTTCAACCTCCTCAGGAACAACTTCCTCTTTTCCCTGAGATGCTCCATTCTGTCTTGGTCTAGGGCACCATTCGTTTGTGCTTCTTGCCAGGTAGGGAGGTTTGTTTTTTATTCCAGAATGTTTTTGGTTCACAGAAAAAAGGACACTAGGAGACCAGAGTGGTGGATCTTTCCTAGCTCAACACCTTTCTCAAAATTCATTCTGTTCAGATGTGTCTTAAGACTATTTCTCTGTCTTCTACCCCAGGCCTTTCTGGCTCTCTGGATGTCAGGGATGCCTACCTTCATATCCCCATCTGCCCCTTTTCAGGAAATGTTTACGTTTCTTTGTTTCTTCCTTGCTTTTTCAGTTCTCTGCTTTGCCCTTTGGTCTCTCTACTGTCCCAGGGATATTCACCAAAGGGCGTGCTCCTGTCATTGCCTTTTGCAGGATGAGAAGAGTTCAGATCTTTCCCTACCTGGATGATCTGCTCATTCAGGCTTATTCCCCTGATAATCTGCTTCAGGATGTCAAGTTTACTATTTCTCTGTCGCAGACTCTGGGGTTCACCGTAAACTTCAGAAATCAACTCTGACACCTTCTCAGGATCATATCTTTCTCAGTTGCAGGCTTTAAACCATTCCCATGTTGGCATCTCTGCATACCCACAAAATCCTTTCTGTCACTGCTTTTTTCCAGTCTTTTCTTCCTCTGGCTTCAGTCATGGCCAGGGAATTTCTCAGGGTCCTGGAGTTCATGGCTTCCTGCATTGCCATTCTCCCCCTGGCCAGACTCGACATGAGAAAGCCTCAGTGGTACCTGAAGTCATTGTGACTCCAACATTGCCATCCCTCGGACATCATTGTACCCTTCCTTGACTCGAGCTTGAGCTTCAGTGGTGGATTAATCACCTTTCTCTCAAACTAGGGCTTCCTTTCTAAACGCCAGTCCTAACTCAAGAACTCTCTTACAGATGCTCCAGAAAGGGGATTGGGGTGGCTCCTTCAGCTCCCCTCAAGGTTTAGCGTCTCAGGGATGACTGCAGTTAGGGATATAGACAAGAGTTAGGAGGGGCTGGATTTTATTGGAGAAAAGTAGCATAGGGAACCAAGGTATTGGGAGCAAATAACTAAAGAGGGAAAAATGATAGAATGGGAAGACAACTAACAATTTATTTGGACTGCAGGTTAGAGATGCCCTTCACTGCCAGGGATTGATATCCAAGTATAGGCAAGGAGAAAGAAACAGGGGGTCCTAAACGAAAGACCAGCACTGCTAGAGTTTTTAGTAGAATCGAGAACAGATGCAGCCATTGAAAAAGTAATAATTAGAAGAACATATAAAGTATTGCATGATAACTATAAGAATCAATCAGAGGAGTTTAGAAAGGATTGAGAATAGAGATTGGGTAAGCTATTCACAAAGACACAATGGGAGGATATATGTATGTCTCAAGTATGCAATAAAAATGTAGAAGATTTAGGAATATTTTTGCTTGGAAATGTTTACATAGGTATTTTTATATCCCAAGTAGAATACAGAGAAATTTTCCTCAGGTAGACAGCAGATGTTGGAGGCGTGATGAGGAAGAAAGAGGTAATTGGGATCATATGTTCTGGGAGTGCGGTGAGTTGGCGGACTTTGATTCCCTGCACGATGCACTGTCTTAAATGCTGGGTGAGGAGCTTGGTGTTGACGAGGGAGATGATTTTTCTGAGCTATGATACAGAATCAGAATTGCCTAATTGTAAGGCCTTGCTGCGTCTAATTCTGGTGGCTGCCAAAAAAGCAATTACCAGAAAATGGAAAATCAAAATCTAAATTAACTATTGGAAGTAATGAACATAGTAACAGGGAGAAAACAACTGGAATAGAGATCTTTAGGAAAGGGTAGCAGCAAAGTACATAGGAAAAAATGGGAATTGTGGGAACAATACATACGGGGAATGAGGTTTAAAAGAAGGCGGGACTTAAATGAGCTATGCAGTGTTGACTGAAAATGATTGGGTAGATTATAAGGGATGTATAATGTTTGCAATGAGGAGTGTGTCAGTATGTTTTGTGATGTAAAATGCTTGCAGCTTAGATTGTGTCGGTGTGGATTGTTTTCATTTATATAAATGTATGATTGCCTATGTCGTAAGCGATGATTTAATAGATGTTTAAAAAGGGGGGCAGGATGTGAATGTAAATGTGCCAGTGTCACAAGTGATAATTCAATAAAGGTATTTATTTAATAATAAAAAAAATAAGTTCAGAGGTCAGACAACATCAGTGTAAAGAAAATGAGGGTTCTGCTTATACCTCTTCAGGCTGTTCATTCCGTCTTTCATTCTGTGCCCCTCAAAGTTTTCACAGACAGTACACAGTGATGTGGTATGTCAACAAGCAAGGGTACAAAGTCTTATCTTCTTTGCAGACTAGCTCTTCAGGTCTGGGATCCAGCTGTCCAGTATCAAGTGACTCTTCAGGCAGTTTCCAACTCCCTCAGAGCAAAGGCTAGTGGCTGGACTCCTTAAACAGGTCCAGCACATAAGCTCACAAATGGATGCTTCACAAAGATGTTTTCCTGGACATTGTCCATCAGGTGAGGTACCAAGTCCTTCGTGTTTCACTGTTGCAGTCGTCACATATGGGTTATCCGGCTCCCGGTAGCCCTCAGTCGTCCCGAATACCAGAGTCCTTGGTATATGACGTCGGCAGCTGCCGGTTGTAAAACTGATGTAAGTGCGTCAGGTATAAAAGGAAGCAGCCATTTCCTCAGTCTTTCTTGCCATGGAGCCTGAAGCAGATGCAGTTCGCACTAGTGCTGGATGAACGTTTACCTTCGTTTCGCTTTCCGACTACCAAATTGACGCTTTCAGATAAATACCCCGTTGGGGATCCTCTTTACTTGCTTTAACGAATGTCAGATAAATTTAATAACTGTCTTGGCTGTGGAAAACCGATTCCGCACTGCGATTTCCATTCCTGTTGTATAACTTGTCCCTAACTGCGATCTCTGCACTTCCTTTAACCCACGTACCATACGCCGTAGAGCTAAGATTTTGTATAAGCATTTCGGAGTCTGGCCTAAGTTCGTTGGTATGGTGTCATCTGGTCTCCCGACTTCTGATCTTCATAGGAAATGCAAAGACAAGGACCGCAGCAGGCCTAGGGTTAAATCTACTGACGATGCACCGGTGAAATTGGTCGCCAGCACAGCGGTAGTCAGGTGCTTTCGCAGCCCCTGCAGTCTACAGATCTTCAGCCGCAAGCGTCTGCTGAGACCTTTACGGAGTCCTCCATGCTGCAGGCTGCTTCGTCTTCAGACCCTCCTCCTGTTTCCGCCTCAGGTGGGCCTGGAGCCGCTTTGCAGGCACCAGCTTCTGACGCCTCCTCCTTTCGACATGAGACCAGAACCAGACCGACTACCTTAGCTCAGGCTTCCGCTGTTGCTAGGCCTCCTGAGTCCCTCTAGATTGCTAGTAAACCTTCCAGCCGCAAACCTACTCACAAGCAGGCATCTGCCTCCCCTCCTGTACCTCAGTCCCAGTTGGTTAAGATGGCTGGTGATTTTCTTTCCCTGATTAGGGGCGCTCACCCACCGCCTTCAAAGAGGACTAGGGAATTATCTCCTGATGCTTTGTCTGTCTCAGACTCTGAGATTTTCAGTATGTCTGCTGGTGAAGAAGGAAATTCTCAACTTTTTTTGTGGCTTTGAGGATTCTGATGCTGATGATCCCTTCTGCTTCCCCTCCAGAAGATTTCTCCTTTGGGGACACTTTAAATACTCTTAGGGAGCATTTTAAATGGGAATGTCAGAATTTTCCACAGTCTAAGAAGAGAATCAGGGATTTTTTAGATTTGCCACAGCATAAGTCTCTGGCTATACCTCCAGTTTTGGACGTTTTGGATGATGTTTTCATGGAAAATTCTTTAACTCCTAATTATGTCCCTCTTGCCCCCAGAAAACCAGGTAGATACTTTAGGGTTCCTGAATCTCATCAATTCCTTTTTAGAAACCCTTCTACTGATCCAGAAATTATTTTTCAAGGCCCCAAGGGTGTTAAGGCTACTATTGCTAGAAACCCTGTGCCTTCTGATAAGGAATCTAGGGCCTTGGACAGGTGGGGTAAAAAAAGTCTATACTTCTGCAACTCTTGCCATTAGATCTGTGAATTGTCTTTTTCACATGCTTAAATATCGGCAGCATACGTTGGAAGCTATTAAGGCTAAACTTGGAGATATTCCTTCCATGCCGGAAAACAAAGAATTACAAGACTTACTGAATTCTGCTACTTTAGTTAATAAGCATCCACTTCATTGGGGGTTTGACACTTTGGAGGCTTCCTGCAGAGCAGCAGCCACTGGCTCTGTGATTAGAAGGCATGCTTGGCTCAGGGAGCAGCCTCTTTCTGAACCAGTTAAGTCTAAATTGCTGGATGCTCCTTTGCACAAAGACAATCATTTTGGTAGTAAGGCTGAGGAGGTACTGAAAAAGTTAGAGGATAAGGCAAAATCTATGCAAGTTGTAAAAGATTTCCTTCAGGACCAGCCTTCTCGGTTTAGTAGACATTATCCTTCTAAGAATTGGTCTTTCCCCGACCCTGGCAAACAAGTTCAATCTAGGCCTAGGAGTTTCAGATCTCCCAGAGGACAGGTTTCTGCCCCTCAAAGGGCTAAACAATAACATTCTTCTTCTGCTAAATCGGGGAGTTCTAAGCCAGCTTCCCAAAGTAAGCATTCTCAATGACTCCAGCCTTCTTGTACCTACCTCTGCGGACCCTGGGTTTCCTTTGGGGGAAGGTTAGCCAGGTTCGCAGAGGTATGGTCTACCATCACAGACAAATGAGTGCTCAATATAGTAAACTAAGGTTACAAGTTTTACTTTCACATATTCCCTGTTTTTCATGGGTGCCCAAACATACCCAAAACTCTCAAGGCATAGGTAGAAACCCAAATTTCTTTTCTGCTGACTGGGGGCCATAGAGCCAGTTCCTGCAGATCAGGCAGGCATAAGTTTTTATTCAAGGCTTTTTCTGGTACCCAAGAAAGAAGGCATCTGGCGCCCTATTCTGGATCTGTCCATTCTAAACACTTTTCTGGTGATTCCAAAATTCAAAATGCTCACCCTTCAACAACTACTACCAATGCTGGGCAAGGATTCATGGCTGGTAACTTTGGATCTCAGGCAGGCTTATCTGCACATCCCAATAAGGGAAAGTTGCAGGCAGTTCCTGTGCTTCAGGGCTGGGGAGCAACACTTTCAGTTCTCTGCATTGCCCTTTGGCTTGTCTACTGTTCCCAGAGTTTTTACGAAGTGCCTGGCTCCAGCCATTGCTTTCTGCAGGCAGAGAAGCATTCAAATTTATCCTTACCTGGACAACTATCTCATTCAAGCAAACTCCCCAGAACAATTAGAAAAGGATTTGGATTTCAAGAACATTCTCAACTCTTTGGGTTACACTCTCAACAAAAAGAAGTCAAAGATGGTTCCTTCTATGGAAATTGTTTTCCTGGGAGCGAGTCTGAATACAGCCACCCAGGTGGTATTCCTCCCTCAATAGAAGCAAGAAGATCTTTCCGCTTACTTCATGAACTTGGCAAACATGACCCAGCTCTCTGCAAGGCAATTCCTGCAAGCACTGAGGTTCATGGCTTCATGTATTTTGATGATCCCATATGCAAGGCTGCATATGAGAAAGCTTCAGTAGTACCTCAAGAATCTTTGGTATCAACACACACAGGACTTGGACGTGATTCTTCCCCTGATTCCCTGCCTGCAACTAGAATTCCTCTGGTGGGCAACAGCCTGTTTACAGAACAAGGGTCTGCCTTTCCGCCCTCCTGCCAGCCAGACTCTCACCACAGATGCCTCAGATGTTGCATGGGGGGCTCATCTGGAGGGCAGGGGTATACAGGGGGTTTGGAGCAACCATCAGATTCATCTGCACATAAACTTAAAATAATTGATGGCAGTGCAGCAGGCCCTGCTAGCTTTCTAAAGACCTACTCTACCCTGGCACTCTGCTAATCAGGGCAGACAATACCACAGTCATGTGGTACATCAACATGCAAGGGGGGACTCTCTCTTACCCCTTGTGCAGACAAAACATGAGACTATGGTCCATAGCAGCATCCATGGGGCTACATCCAATAGCCCACTATCTTCCATGGAGGCAAAACTCCTTGGCAGATCATTTGAGCAGACATGTTCTGGATCCTCACGAGTGGCAACTGAACAGGGACATTTTCCATCGCATCACTCATCATTGGGGCACCCCACAAGTGGATCCTTTCTCCTCCCACACCAGTCATCTCCTTCCAACCTTCTGCACTCGGGAGTTTCACAGCAAAGCCTGGAGGGTGGATGCGTTGTCCTTCCCATGGACAAATCTCTCAATTTATGCATTCCCTCCTCTGCCTCTTTTTCCCCAGAGTGTTGCCAAAGATAAGGGACGAAACACCAAAGGCATTTCTGATAGCTCCAGATTGGCCCAGGCAGCATTAGTATCCCCTCTTTCACAGCCTTTGCCAGGCTCAGCCTTAGCATCTTCCCCTGGTACCAGATCTGTTGGTTCACGCAGGGGGAAAGTTCATCCATCCTCATCTTCAAACTCTACATTTAACTGCCTGGCTAATACCTTAAATCTTTCCCAAAAGGTGGTAGAGGTCCTTCGTGAGGCCAGGAGGCCTAGCACAAGAAAATCCTATGCAGATAAATGGAAGAGATTTTGCTCTTGGATGCTAGCTAAAGGAGAAGACTCTTCTCATCCTTCTGTTTCACTCATTCTTGACTACCTAGCAGGATTACTTAATGGAGGCCTTTCTTTTTCTTCAATCAAGATTCATGCTTCAACAATTTCAGCTCATTGTTCTTTTGAGCAACCCGTTTTCTCTCACCCCTTGATGAAACAGTTCCTGAGGGGAGCTAGTAATCTTTGACCTCCCAGAAGAGCTCCTACTTGGGATCTTAATTTTGTCCTGGAAAAACTTACTCTGCCTCCCTTTGAATCAGCTGCTACTGCAGATTTGAAGTTTCTATCCTGGAAGACTGCTTTCCTTTTAACTATTACTTCAGCTAGAAGGGTATCTGAGCTTCAAGCCTTAATGGCAGTAGAACCTTTCATTATTCTTCACTCAGATCGGGTTTCTCTGAGAACCAATCCCTCCTTTATGCCTAAGGTAGTTTCTAGCTTAATCCTTAACCAGTCTATTCATCTGCCTACATTCTTCAACAATCCTCAAAGTAAAGGGGAAAGGATTCTGCACTCTCTTGATGTGCATAGACAGCTGAGATTTTAATTGGGACTAAATCCTTTCGGAAATCTGAACGGTTATTGCTTAGTTTTGCTCCTGGGGCTCAGGGTAAATCTATTTCAAAACAAACCATCTCCAGATGGATTGCTCATTGTATTCACTTTTGTTACCTACCGAATGGAAAGATTCCCCCTCAGGGTATTAGGACCCATTCTGCTAGAGCAGCCTCTACCTCTGCAGCCTTTCTGAGAGGTGTGCCTACTAAGGTTCATAGGTTCACACTAGGCTATCTGCCCTAGGGCATTTATAAGCCTAGCCAGAATGTGTTTGGCTTTCGCCACCCATTTTAAATTTATTTTGCTATGCCCTTTTTAGAGGTTAGTATACTGTGCCTCTATCTAGCAGTGACACAGAAGTGATACCCGGGGTAAACCTACGATCTCCCATCCACTCATCAAGATTCCTCTTGAAGAGAGTCAATGAGGGACTCTGCCTAACCTAGACTGGGATTTTATTCCAGAGTGAAGGGAGCCTCTGGGTTATGAATCTGTCCCTCCAGCATGTCCTATTTATTTCAGTGCTGAGGTTCAAGTCTCTCGAGCGTGTAGCTCGATGGGATTTGGATTTTCTGAGGTGCAGCGTGTCCATTAATTCTGGGATGGACATGGCTTTATACGTCAGGCACAGATCGCCTCTGAACAGGCGGTATGCCACTGAGTAGAGCTGGAGTTTCTTTAACCGGGCAGCATACTTTTGGGGTCTTTCCAGTTGCTGCAGGTGTCTGGTAAGGTACATCCCAAAAGGGGCATTGTACTCAATTATGGGCCTGATGAGGGATGAGTAAAGAGGCACGATGACCTCCCCTGATCTAGATGTGAATCCCTTCATGATTAGGTGGGCTATACAAAATGTTTTTCTAACCACTTTGGCCACGTGGTTGTCAAATGGGAGATTGCTATCAACTTGGGTCCCCAGGTCCCTAATTACTTCTTCTGTACTTAATGGATTTCCACCTATGTGGTAATTTGTGGGCACTTTGTTTTGCCAAAGGGATGACTATACACTTTTGGCATTTAGCTTGAGGCCATGGCACTGGCACCAGTTGTCTGTTTCTATGAGGCCCTTTTGGAGGATGCTTGTGTCGGCTGGAGAGTCGATTATGGCACCCAGTTTGCAGTCATCTCGCGAACTTGGTCAGCCACAGTCCTTCTGTGTTGGCCTGTACCTCCGAGAAATATATACCCGAACAAGAGAGGTCCCAGGACTGAGCCTTGTGGGACACCACTTGTAACTGGTTTGGAGTCTGACATGGCTCCAGCAATTCTAACCATGTGGGTTCTGTCCTTGAGCCAGTTTGCAATCCATCTAGTGACATAGGGGTTTATATTTAAGCTGGTGAGCTTATCTATAATGCCAGTGGGGTATTGTATCGAAGGCTTTGCGAGGTCCAGGTAGGCTGTGTAGACCACCTTCCCTCGTCAATGGCCTTGGTGACTGTTTCAAAGAAATCAACCAGGTTTAAGAGGCAGGATCTGCCCTTAACAAAGCCGAACTGGGTAGGATCCAGTGTTTGTAGGTCCCCAATATCTTTATTTATGAGGTCCATGATGATCCTTTCCATAGCTTTGCAGACCAAGCTAGTCAGGCTTATGGGGCGATAGTTTCCAGGATCCGTTGAGGCACCACCTTTATGGAGAGGGACCACTGTTGCTGTACGCCACTCTTTGGGCACATATCCTGTAGTAAGGCTGAGATTGAACAGTAGTTTTATGTTTGGGTTTAGCTCTTCTTTGAGTTCATGTAGGACGCAGGGACACCATCTGGTCCCATTGATGCTGTGTTTTTTGCTTTGGAGAGGGCGGCTCTTACCTGAGCATCTGAGATGTCAGGGGCAGCACTCTGCTGGGATAGATATTTGCCCTTTTGGTGGGGAGTTTGCTGAACCTGTCAGCTAGCATGTTGGCAATGTCTGTGGGTTCGGTGTATTTTTTGTCATTTTGGACTAATTCTCAGCATATCTGGGAATTACCACCCAGGTTCCTAACATAACTAAAGAAAGCCTTGTGATTATCCTTAGTGTCCTGTGCAATGTTTCTCTCAAGCTGGCCTTAGACAATTTTATGTGTGCCCGTAGTTTTTGCTAATACTGATCAGTGATGCCTTCCCTTTTTGGGATTTTGCTTTATCATTTAGTAGCTTCCTCCTTCTAGTGTATAGTTTGTTTATGGCTGGGGTCCACCAGACAGGACGTCTGCCTTTGGAGGATTGGGTCTTGGTTTTATTTGGGATCGCATGATCCATGCATTCCTGAAGGTGTTCATAGAATGCATTTATAAAGGATTCTGCGGTCTGGGCCATGTTTTCCACAGGCCGGGGCTTTGAAGGATTCCACCTCAGTTTTGAGGAGTGTAAAATTTGCTTTAGAGAAGTTTTTCACTGTGGTTTTCTGGGCAGGGGGTGGGGTCGGGATGTGAATATCCAGTGAGATTAGCTTATGGTCTGATCTTACCAGTGAGGGATACACTTCTGGTCTGGAGCATAGAGTCCCCATGTTGGTGATGATCAGGTCCAGTATGTTTTCCCCTCTTGTGGGAGTGGTAACAAGTTGTTCCATAGCATTTGAGTTTATAATTTCTAGGAACCTTTGGGCTAGGGTGTTGGAGCTAGAGTAATGCTCCCAGTCTATGTTTGGGTAGCTGAAGTCGCCCAATATAATGGTGTTTGGAGAGACCTTCATATTTTCCAGTGTTCTCAGGAAGGCCGAGTGGGGTTCCTGGGTTTGGGAGGGTGGTCTGTAGCAGGCTATAAACTGGAAGGCAGTTTTACCCACTGTTAGTTGCACATGGATAGTCTCTGATGCTTCGTGCTTTGCCACCAACCTGGAGGTGTGGGTATCTTTGATGAATATCGATACTCCCCCTCCTTTTGTGGTTCGGTCCAAGTTTTGGGGCCGAAAAGCATGGTATGAGGTATAACCTGGTAGTGCTGGGGTGCTCTCGGGAGCCCTGAACCAGGTTTCTGTTACTGCACAGATATCGATGTTCTCCATGCTAAGGAGAGTTTCGAGTGCGTGCATCTTGAGGTTTAGACTTCTGGCGTTGAGCAGCATTACTCTTAGTTTCTTATCCCTTGTGATATCTATGGAGGTGGGTTTGTCTTTTGAGCCTTGCCTAAAAAAGGCACTATGGGGGTAGCAAGAGCCTTTGCCAATATCTGAAAGCCCAATGGTGACAGGTGCAAAGCGTCCCTAGCGAAGCATCGTGGCTTGTCGAGCATATCATCCCAAGCTGACAGGCATTGGATTCCCTTTGAATGACACCAGTTTTTGAAATTGATCATCTTGTCTTCATATTGTGGCATCATTCTTGGTGAGGGTAAGATGCTACTCAAGGTCAGGGTCATACCGGCCTGGGCTACATGCTCAGAGAGCTCCTTTATGTCTCTTTTCATGTAGTCCAGGGAGGTACGTCTCACGTCATTCACACCAGCATGGACAATGACTGAGTCATATTTGTACTTGCCTTGGAGTGACCTGAGTGCTTGTGTTATGTGGCGGATCCTAGCACCCGACAGGCTGCTCACCATGACCCTCTCCTTGTTCAGCCTGGTGAGCAGGACATCAGTGTGCCTGACGATAGTCACCAATTACAAGTGTATCAGGTGTGTTGTTTAGTCTTAAGGGCTGTGACTGTTTGGCACACTGGCTTTGTGAGATATGTGTTGCACGTGTTTTGTTTTGGGGTAGCGGCTGCTTGGGTGTCTGCTTTGGAGGTCTCTGCTGCTTGCAGATCTTTATTTAGAGCCTCAGTATGTTTTTGTGTGATTATGTGTTTGGTTTGCTGTCGTGGTAGGTCTATGTGAGACTGGAATTGTAGTGAGTATGGTTTCCTTCTCCTCCTGACTGGTTATGCCAGTACTGAGTTGAGAGAGCTTAGCCTCCAGTTTGGCTATATGGTTGCATTTCTCACATGTGTTGGAATTTGTTGGGAGGAGGAGAGGGTTGTCTGTTTACATGAGGCAGTTGTAACATTGCCTCAAGATTCCCAGATTCACCAGCTGGACCGGAGAGGAGATTGACAACTGACCTTTGGACATGCTAGAATAATATTGGGAATTCCTTAATTGAAAACCAGGGCCAGTGGGGAGTGAGGGTGTAGTGCTTTTAATTTTTAGTGCTGACTTGTATAATTGCTTTCGTGAGCAAGTGCCAGGTAACTTAAGTGCAATGTGTTACAGGTAACTTAATTGCAAAAACGACAAACAGTAAATTTCTTTCAAGTGAAACAAGGAAATAAGTACAGTAAGCAATGCAGATATCACTAGTGAGCCACAGAAGCACTGAGAAGCCGCGTATTAGGTGGAATTAGCGTTCCAGGGAAATAACAAGCAAACAAACAACAAGCATATAAACAAAGCTATATTCAGCAGGCCTGGATCTAGTCTATGCTACAGCAAACAAGGTGTACCAATTTCCGTAAGATACAGTTCAAATATTCAGGCACTATAAACCTTTAACCAGAAATTCCCAGCTCAGAAGGGCAGAGTCCAGCCTCTTCTCCCACAAGAGTGCAGACCACAAACCTTCTTAATGTAAAATAACTGGCCTGAAGCCCAAGTGTCTAAACCAGAACTAATACACTTTAAGAATAGCAGACACTGGGCTCTTAATCAGCAGTTCCCAACTTAGAAGGATGAAAGCTACCTGTCCTGCCACCACAGTGCATGCCACAAACCTTCCTAATGTAAAACAACTGGTCTGAAGCCCAAGTGCTTAATCCAAAAGACTTAGAATGACAGCTAAACTTTAATCAAGTTACTACCAAGCAGTAATAAATACAATTGAATACTTTAGAGAATGCCTGGATTAGTGCTCAAGTTACACAAACCAAGCTAGATCCAGCAGGCCCGAATCCAGCCTATGCCACAGCAAACAAGGCGCACCAACTTCAGTAAGAAGCAGTTCAGTTATGCATGCACTATAAGCCTTCAATCAGAAATTCCCAGCTCAGAAGGGCAGAGTCCAGCTTCTCCTCCCACAAGAGTGCAGACCACGAACCCTCTTAATGTAAAATAACTGGCCTGAAAGCCTAAGTGCTTAAACCAGAATTAATACACTTTTAGAATAACAGACACTGAGCCCTCAATCAGCAGTTCCCAACCTAGAAGGATGTAAGCTACCTGTTCTGCCACTACAGTGCAGACCACAAACCCTCTCAGTGCAAAACTGGTCCGAAGCCCAAGTGTTTAAACCAGAAGGCTTAGAATGAGTTACACCAAGCAGTAATAAATACAATTGAGTACTTTTAAGATGATGCAAAAGTAAAAAAAAGTAGGTAGAAACACAAGTACAGTAAAAGCAGATGAAAAATTTTTTTTTTTTTTCTGAACAAGTGCTGAGATCAAAGAAACAGATTTGAGTGCTGAAACTAGAAAACTGGCTAGTTATAGGGGAAAAAAAAACTAAGCTAGAAGGCTTCCCTCCAACACAGAAGGGCTTGGGGGCTCAAAAGCCTACAAATAGTCTATACCACTTAACAGGAAAGGCAGGAAAAGAGCTTAAATTTTTTTTTTCTGTTTCCCAGATGCTCTCTTTGTACACAGTAGGAGTGCCTGAAATCAGAATATGATCTCCCTCCCTAGGACATTCTAGAACAGCTACTTGGTCTTCTGTCCATACTTTCACAAGGCATTACAATCTACCTTTGTTTTCTAAGTCCAGGGCTGGTTTTGCCTCTGCAGTTTTGCAAGGCCTCCTTACCAACCCTTAATCTGTGACCCTTCCTCCTCCCTTTGTCTTCTTCTGGGCTTTGGGAGTCGACCCATATGTGAGGACTGCAACAGTGGAACATGAAGAACATAGTACAGTTGTGTACACTTACCATAAATGTAAATGTTCGAGTGTATTCACTGTTGCAGTCCTTGTTTCCCACCCTCCATTCCCCTTTTTTCCTAAGGCACAGACTATGGATTTCTATTTTTTGTATGACGTGTCCAGGGTGCCACCATTCCTGGATTAGCCTTCTTTTGGGGGCTCCTGACAGTTAAGGCAAGAAAAACTGAGAAAATGGCATCAGCTGCCTCCCTTTATACTTGACATACTTGCATCAGTTTTACAACCGGCGGCTGCTGATGTCATATACCAAGGACTCTGGTATTCGGGCTGACTGAAGACTACCGGGAGCCGGATAACCCATATGTGAGGACTGCAACAGTGAATACACTCGAACATCTACATTTATGGTAAGTGTACACAACTGTACTGTATTTATCTCCACTCTGACCAGATGACAGCATCTTTACTGTTCCAGAGTCCTCTGGCCTTGTAAGTGGACAAACCCTGTCTTTGCCTTGGAAGGGATGTATCTGTATGCCTTCCCTCCCCTTCCTCTCTTACCACAAGTATTGCACAAGACTCTCCTTTAATCTTGCTAGTGACTCCCTTTTGGTGCAGAAAGCATCAGTTCCCCCTACTTTCTACCTTGGCCAGGGGCAATCACTACATGTTACTTCACTGGGTGGATCTTTTCACACAAGACAAGGGGTCTGTTATCCATCTTCACTTGTCCACTCTTCAACTGATGTAGTGTGTGATGGGTTTTGATCCCTTTTGGGCACCTCTTTTCTGAGGATGTGCTTCAGTTTCTGCGAGAGGTCAGGAGACTCACTACCAGGAAATCATACATGTCCAAATGGAAAAGTTTTTCTGTTTGTCCCTCACTTGCATCAGGATTCACTATCTGTGGAGATTCCTCTGGTTCTCTCTTATTTGTGCAGTCTGCTCCATGCTGGGTTAGCATAGTCTTCATTTAAAACTCACCATCAACAGTTTCTGCTCATCTGTCCTTGATTCCTCCTCTGGCTTCTAGACTTGAGGTCATGCAATTTATTATTAGGTGTCCTTTATATCAGGCCTCTCAGTAAGCCTGTTCCACCTTAATGGGATCTAAGTTTTGTACTTGGAAAATTGATTGTCTCCTTTTGAGCCTCTTTCTTCAGCTACCTTGCAACTCTGTACGTGGAAGACTGCTCTTTTGGCTCTTGATTCAGCCAAGACAGTGTCTGAACTTCAGACTTTCATGGCTGTTCCTCCTATCTTATTTTTCCACAGAGACAGTAACCTTTGTTTTTATGCCTAAGGTGGTCAGTGAGTGTTCCTTAATCAGTTTATTAATCTTCCTTCCTTTTTTCCTTTTTCAGTCTGCCAGTGAAAAGGTCCTTCACACCTTGGATTTGCATCGACAGCTTATATGATATTTGGATAAAGCTAAAGTTATTTGCAAGTCTGGCAGCTTTTTGTTTCCTTTCATACCAGGTCTTTTCTATGTAAACCATCTCTTCTGGATTTCTAAATTTCTAAGGTTGTCCCCCCCCCCCATGGGAAATGTCTTCCTCATCAGTAAAAGCTCATTCTGCCAGGGCTGTTTCCTCCTCTAGTGCTTTTTCAAGGGGCTAGATACCAATTATATCCATGAGGCTACTACTTGAACCTTTGTACGTACTTTTACTAAGCATTACAAGTTTGATGATGTTTCCAGGGCCAGAGCTTTCCTGCAAGGCTCTCTGGAGGACTGTATTGTGCCTTCCTACTCCCAGGCTTCCTCTTGAACTTTTGTACTCTTCCTTTATGTTATGAATACTGCAACAGTGATATGGAAGGACATAGTACAGTTTTGTAAAATTTTAATGTAACAATAGGTGTCCTCCTCTTCACTGTTGCAGTACTTGCTCCCTGTCTCCTTCCTGCAGTAGCTTATTCTTTCTTGCCCTCCTGACCGAAGGTCTTTTCTCCTTTTGGATGGACATGTTTTTTCTTGTCCTTAGGGACATTTTATTCCTGCTGGGGTCTTCTGATTGTGTGCATCCGCACATTACCTTAATGCCCTATGCCTTGCATGGGGAGCATACATGTTATGTATGGCGCCTTTAAGTACTAAAGGCTTTGGTATACTGGCCAGACATTGAGCTATCCTTGGCAGGAGATCCCTTAAGATTTTCTTCATGTTTCACTGTTGCAGTCATTACATTTGGGTAGTCTGCTGGCAGGTTGCCCTCAGTCGGCCTGAATTCCAAAGTCTTGGGTCCTGCATCGGTTGCTGTCTCCTCTTCCATGACGTCAGGTCGTCAGGGGTATAAAACATGCAGCCGACGCCATTTTCTTTAGTCTTTCTTGCCGCACGGTGCCCGAAGCAGAAGCATTTCACAAGTGCCGGTCGGCCGACTACTGAAATATTCGAGTTTGAGTTTCAGAACCGAAGTCTTCACTAAAGCTAAGTACCCCATTGGGGAAACTTTTTTCTTGCTCCATACCGATGTCAGAAAAAGTTAATAATTGTATTACTTGTGGGAAGCAAATATCTCATAAGTATTTCCATTTATACTGTATTCCTTGCGTAGGCCCTGATCACAACGTGCCTGGCTGTCGGTTTTGTGCTAGATTTAACCAATGCACTATTAAGCATCTGTATATTTTTGCCTCAAAGTATTTTGGAAATAGATTTAACTACCCAGAAATGTCGTTGGATAGCAATAGGAGTACATAAAAAATGCAAAGAAAAGGACAGAGAAAGGCAGTCGAGATCCAAAACTGACAACGAAGCTTCTCCCAAGCCAGTCGCTGGTACTTAGTGAGGCGCTTTTGCAGCCCCTGATACCTGCTACCTTCAAGTCGCAGGCCTCTGCTGACGCACTTGTGGAGTCCGGCATGCTGCAAGATACTCAAGGTATTGGACCGACGGATGTATCTCCCTCGGATGGGTCCGGAGCCGCTGAGCAGGCACCGGCTTCTGAGGGTGTATTCAGACCTCAACATTTGTATATCAAACCAATGACAGCTGCAAAACCATAGACAAAAGCATCTTCTAAATCTAAAAAACAACGCATGAGCCACATGCACAGGCCTCTATGCCTAAAAAACAGATGATCAAAATGGCTGAAGACCTTATTACCTTGATCAGGGGTACCCATCCCCCTCCAGGTAAGAGGCCTAGGCAAGACACTGATTATGAATCTTCAGATCAGGTTTCTATTTATTATGATTCCTCTTCTGATCAGGAATTATCTATACCTCCCTATGAGGATTCTGATGCAGAGGAGTCCATACCATCTGCATCTCCTCCTGAGGATTATTCATTTGGAGAGACCTTGCATACTTTGAGGGAGCATTTTCACTGGGAGAGTCAAGACTTCTCAGAATCAAAAGAGGCTCAGGGATTTCCTCCTTTTCCTCCCTCAGCACAGGCCTTTAGCCATTCCCCCGTTTTAGACATTGTGGATGATGTGTTTTCGGATTCAAGCTTGACCCCCTGACTCCTTACCTCTGGCTCCCAGTAAGCCTGACAGATATTACAGGGTCCCTGACTCATATACATTTTTATTTAGAAACCCTGCTGCTGGTCCTGAAACTATTTCACAGGGTCCAAAGGGGAGTTAAGGCCTCAACAGCAAAAAATCCTACCCCCTCTGACAAAGATTCAAGGGCATTGGACAGATGGGGAAAAAGGTTTATACATCTGCAACCTTGGCAATCAGGGCCTTAAACTGTCAATTTCATATGCTTAAGTACCAACAGCATGTTATGGGATTGCTGAAACAGAAAATGATTATTTCTGAATGTGCAGAAAATAAAGAATTGCAGGAATTATTGCATGCAGCTGAACATGTTGGAAAGCGTACGTTGCAATGTGGTTTTGACTCATTAGAGGCCTCCTGCAGGGCTGCAGTTACTGGATCTGTGATTAGGAGGCATGCCTGGCTAAAGGAACAGAATTTGGCTGATCATGTTAAAGCTAAATTGCTAGATGCACCTTTGCAACATGATTCTCTGTTGGTATTAAAGCAGAAGAGGTTTTAAAGAAAATAGAAGACAAAGCTGAGTCTATGCAAACTGTTAAAGACTTCTTACAAGTGTAGCCACCAAGATTCAGTAGACACTGGCCTACAAAAAATTGGTCCTTTCCTGTGTCAGACCGAGCTTAAAGGGGCAAATCCGGACACCTTAAGGGGTCCAGATACCAGGCGCAAAATTCATACAGGTCAAAGCAATGGGGCGCTTCTACCTCCAAATCTGGAGGAGATAAAGCGCAAACCTACAGAAAGCAATCCCAATGACTTCCCTCTGCCTACACCAAGCACTTATCTTTTGGCAGCACCCATAGGGGAAAAATTAGCACTTTTTGCTCAAAAATGGCAGTTGATAACCCCAGGACAAGTGGGTAATGAACATACTATCACAGGGATACAGATTCCATTTCCACACTCTTCGAGTGGCAAATGGTTGGCCAGATCTGCCAAAAAATCAATAGGCAGAGGCACAGAAACAGGTTATGTCTCTCATGGATATGGGGGCCATTCAACCAGAACAAGAAAAAGGGCAAGGTTTTTACTCAAGACTGTTCTTGGTACCCAGAAAGGACAAGGCCTGGCGGCCAATACTGGATTTATCGATTCTGAACACATACCTGGACATTCCAAAATTCAAAATGCTGACTTTTCAGCAGCTTCTGCCCATGCTGGGCAAGAATGCTTGGCTGGTGACATTAGACCTAAAAGAGGCATGCCTGCATGTCCCAATAAAGACAATCATGCAGAAGGTACCTCAGATTCAAGGCTGGCTTAATGCATTACCAATTCTCTGCACTGCCCTTTGGCTTAGCTACTGCGCCCAGGGTCTTTACGAAGTGCCTGGCACCAGTAATTGCATTTTGCAGACAAAGAAGTATGCAAATATATCCTTACTTAGATGACTCTCTCATTCAAGCAGAGAACAAGGACATTCTTCGACACCTGGCATTTGTGAAAAGGCTTCTAGCATGCCTAGGATACACAGTAAACTAAAAGAAAACACAACTGGTACCCTCTCAAAAGATAACATTCCTGGGTGCAAGCTTGAATACAACTGCCCAGATGGCTTGTCTCACGCCAGATAAGCAAAGGCAACTGACTACTTACTTCAAACTGATGGCAACAAAAACCCAGTTATCTGCAAGACAAATTCTGCAGGCTCTGGGCTTCATGGCACCCTGCATCCTACTGATTTCATATGCAAGACTGCATATGAGGAAACTTCAGTGGTGCCTAAAAAGTTTATGGAGTCAACATTCTCACAGTCTGGAAGCAATGATTCCTCTCATTCCCTGCCTACAACAGGAGTTTCTATGGTGGGCAAAGGCATGTCACCAAAACATGGGACGGGCCTTCACTCTATCCCCTGCCAGCCAAACCATAACAGATGCATCAGATTATGCCTGGGGGGCCCACACGACAGGAAGATGCATTCAGGGCATATGGACCCCAACAAATGCATCTACACATCAACCAGAAAGAGATGCTAGCTGTTCAAAATGCCCTAAAAGCCTTCAAGGACTTACTTCATCCAGGACAACTAATGATAAAGACAGACAACACCACAGTCATGTGGTGTATAAACAAGAAAGCGGGCACACACTCATACCTCCTTTGCAGATTAGCCCATGGCACTGTGGGACACAGCTTTGACCTACCAAATACATCTTCAAGCTCAATTCCTGCCAGGAAAGTAAAATACTCTGGCAGACGATTTAAGCAGAAACCTTATGGATCCTCACGAGTGGAAACTAAATCCACAAGTCTTCAGCATAATAACAGAGAAATGGGGGAGCCCAGTCATAGATCTATTTGCTTCTCCTCAAAATTATCAATTGAAAAGATTCTGCACAAGGACTTGTCACAGACAAGCATGGAAAGTGGACGCCCTATCCTTCAGTTGGAAAAACCTATCAGTATATTCTTCTCCTCCCCAAGGTCCTCCTAAAAGTCAGACAAGAGAAACCAAAGATGATACTAATTGCCCCGGACTAGCCCCGCCAATACTGGTACCCAATCCTAAGGAACTTGTCTCAATACCCAGCTTGAACCTTACCTCAAAGACCTCAACTACTGTCCCAGAAAAACAATCAGATTTTGCACAATCAACTACAGACACTGAACCTGGTAGCATGGCTGATCATGTAGTTATACAAAGAACACCTCTCAGTAAAGCTGTGATGGATGTCATTTTGGAAGCCAGAAGGCCTAGTACCAGAAAATCTTATGCTGACAAATGAAAGAGATTCTGTGCTTGGAATCAAGCGCAAGGAATTGATACAGCAGAACCAAATATCCCTCCAATATTACAATACTTAACTGAGATGCTTGACAAAGGCCCATCTTTCTCATCATTTAAAATCCATGCCTCTGTCATTTCAGCTCATTACAATACAGAGCCACCAATCTTTTCTCATCATTTACTAAAGCAGTATCTTAGAGGAGCCAAAAATGTAAGGCCTCCTAGAAGATCACCATTACCTGCATGGGACCTCCGTTATGTATTGGAAAAGCTCACCCTGCCTCCATTTGAACCAGCTGCTACTGCTGATATAAAGTTCTTATGGAAAACAGCTCTGCTACTAGCAATTTCTTAAGCAAGAAGAGTTTCAGAGCTACAGGCCCTCATGGCTGTAGAGCCTTTTATCATATTTTACCCAGACAGGGTGTCTCTGAGGACAAATCCTACATTTATGCCTAAGGTGGTTTCCAGTGTGGCTCTTAACCAAACAATTCATCTGCCAACCTTTTATCCAAATCCACAGAACAAGGGGGAGAGAATTCTGCATTCCTTGGATGTACACAGACAGCTAAGATTCTACTTGAGCAGGACTAAAGCTCTAAGAAAAACTGAGCAATTACTAGTGTCATATGCTGCAGGATCAGAAGGAAAGGTTATTTCAATGCAGACAGTTTTTAAGTGGATAAGCCACTGCATCCGTTTGGTAAACGTGTGCCCAAGGGCATTAGGTCTCATTCCACCAGAGCCCCAGCTACTTCAGCAGCCTTTCTCAGAGGAGTACCAACCAAAGACATTCTAGAGGCTGCTACTTGGAGTTCTCTTCACACCTTTACAAAGCATTATCATTTGCCTCTCTACTCTTAAGTCCAGGGCAGGCTTTGCCACTGCAGTTCTGCAGGGCCTCATAGCTGCACCTAATGCTGTTTAGCTCCAGCCTTCCAACCATAGCTTTGGGATTCTACCCAAATGTAATGACTGCAACAGTGAAACACGAAGAACATAGTACAGTTGTGTACACTTACCATAAATGTAGATGTTCGAGTGTATTCACTGTTGCAGTCAAATTACCCTCCCGCCATCCCCCTGTCATTCTGGAGTTTATTTTTCCTTCTCTATCTTCTACAACCTATGTGGTGTATTTGCTTGTAGATGAAGGTAAAGTTTTTATTGATGTGTGTGTGTGTGTATATATATATATATATATATATATATATATATATATATATGTGTATATGTATATTTATTTTTTGCTACCTTTTTGGGGGCACCTGACATCGGGGGCAAGAAAAACGAAAGAAAATGGCGTTGGCTGCATGTTTTATACCCCTGACGACCTGACGTCATGAAAGAGGAGACAGAAACTGATGCAGGACCCAAGACTTTGGAATTCAGGTCGACTGAGGGCAACCTTCCAGCAGATTACCCAACTGTAATGACTGCAACAGTGAATACACTCTAACATCTACATTTATGGTAAGTGTACACAACTGTACTTTATGAATACTGCAACAGTGAAGAGAGGGACATCTGTTGCTATGGTAAGAGTTTATAGAACTGTACTTTCAGCAAGTGTAATGTTTTGGCAGACTTTAAATTCCCCATGGAGTACTGTCAGAAGTTTGGGGTGAGCAAATAGGTGTAACTAAGGAAATGATTCTTTTGAGCTGGGACACAGGATCTGAATTGGCTGAACTTAAGACCTTGCTAAGTTAATTTTGGTGCCAAACAAAGCAATTACTAGTACAGTAGAGAGTATCTGAAAGTCGATTATCCAAAATGTCAATTATCTGAATACAGCTTTCCAAAGTTTTTGGGTTGGAAAAATAAATTCTGAATATGTAAACGTTATTCGTATTTTCTTGTGCATATTTTGTTGTGCTTGTAGCACACTTGTGTGAAAAATATTCTTTATCCACTGGAATCTCTGAATGGTTGAAAAGTGTTTTCCCTGCATGCAGAAAAAACAAGATTTTAGAAGGTTTTATCTGGTTCAATTATATGTTTGATTATCTGAACTACCCTAGGTCCCAATTAGTTCGGATAACCAAGACTCTAATGTAAATGCAAATCAGAGCATAAACCAACTGTATTTGAAGTATTGAATATTGTAAAACAAAAGAATTCGCCCACCACTACTCAAGCACATAGTTTCACTACTTGTACACATAGTACACATCCAACACATGAATCAACATATGCAGAGGTTTTCTCAAAAACATTACCAAAATACCAGAGACTTCCAAAACACAAGACTGCTACAACTAACACAGTTCTCACAGTACCCAAGACACACAGCAAAACCAGTGTCTTGCTTACCAAGCCCTTAAGGCGTAACACTCATAAACCAGATTTTCTTGTCATTGGGGACTCCATAGTGAGACACGCGCATGCCCCACTCACTCACCAGGTTAGATATGGAGAAAGTTATAGTGAGCTGCCTGTCCGGTGCCAGGATTTGTCAGATCACACATGCACTCAGGTCTCTCAGTAGCAACTACCATTATGACTCTGTCATAGCTCATATTGGAGTGAATGACCTGAGATGTACCTCAATGGACTGTATGAAGAGATACATGATTGAGCTCTGTGAGGTGTGTCCCCCTCTCAGGTATGCCCGTAGCCTTGAGCAGCATATTACCCTCACCTAGAATGATGCCAGAGTATAAACAAAAAATGATTAATTTCAATAATTGGCTTAGTTTTTGGTGTCATTCCAGGGGGACCCAGTTTCTGTCAGACTGGGTGACACGGTCAGCAAACCTCACTGCTTTGCCAGAGGCAGTTTGCACCTGACACCACTAGGCTTTTAGCTGCTGGCAAAGGCTCTTGCCTCCCTAATAGTGCCTTTTTAGACAAGGTTTAAAAAAAAAATCCAATGTGAAGTGTGCCAATCATAACAAAGTAACGGTTATGCTGCTAAATGCTAGGAACTTAAACCAAAACTGCACACCCTGGAATCACTTTTATCACTGGAGGATGTAGATGTCAGTGCAGTCACAGAAAGCTGATTCAAGGCCTCAGAGAATACCCTAGCCATGCAAGACTACAGTGCCTTCTGCACCTTCAGACCACAAAACGAACACGTGAGAACCAAAGGAGGAGGTGTTTCTATCTATATTAGAGATAAATTCACCTCTTGACTAGTTAGACGGGGCAACTCCATGGAGTTAATACAAGTTCAGATTGTGGGGTAAGCCTTTCATTCAAGTCGTAGCTAGTTGTAGATCCCCCTCCATGGATCGTGATGCACACAAGGCTTACTTGACCAAACCGGAGTCGATCCAAATGTTGCCAAACACTGTGGTAATGGGGGATTTCAGTTATCCCACCATCAACTGGGAAACCTACTGTAGCCCTAACTCACTAGCGCAAAAGTTCCTTGACTTTAACTCATATCCCCTGGAACAAATTGTTTAAACCCCAACAAGAGGAACAAACATACTAGATCTGATCCTCACTAACATGACGAACAGATGCACCACTGTGACCGTTGAACACTCGGTTAAATCTGACCACAAATCAGTCGCCTTCAAACTGGCACTAACACCAGAACTCTCAAAGGGTGAAATCAGACTAAAAAACTTCAAGTCAAACTATACCCTCCTAAGGAAGGTATAAATGCTTTCCAGGACCCACCCCCAGCTGGAAGTGGTAACTACACCACAGTTACACTAAAGCCCTGTACAGTCACTTGTATAAGTGTATAGACTCTGCTGTTCCAGAATGAGAATCAAAGTCCGAGCCCCAAGTAAACCAAGCAGCCCTTGTGGACATCCAGCATCAACAAACTTTTTAACAAATGCAAAAGGTTGCTGCCTAGGAAAACTAAGGCGAGGACCCAACAATAGAAAAACACCCTCCTCAGCCTCAACAGGCAAATAAGACATGTAAAATCCTCAAAGGGTAACTTCACGAAAAACTTGGCAATAACAATCAAGGATAACCATAAGGCCTTTTACAGTTACGTACGCAGCCTAAAAGGTAGGACCCAAGCATGTGCCAAACTAGTGACTAACGATATCCCACACATTGATCCCTCAGAGATGGGAAACCTGCTGGTGGACAGATTTGGTGAAAATTTCACTCCCTTACCCTCTTCAAAAATTTCAGAAACCTTGCCCCCAACCCCCCCCCACCCTACATATCCGAAGAGCACATCATTAAAGCTTTGTCTAAGGCAAAAATCACAGCCTGCATGGGACCAGATGGCATCCAAGGCTGTCTTCTAAACAAACTAAAACATGAACTAGCATCACCACCATTAAGTACCCTGTTGAGTCACAACCTTAACCACAGGCTATGTTCATGCAAAATGGAGAGCAGCAGCAGTTTTTCTCCTCCACAAAGGTACACCCGTAAGTCTGACTAGCCTCATCTGTAAGGCCATGGAACGTATCCTCATGGACCTCATAAAGACATATGCGGCCTCCAAACCCTGAATCCATCCCAGTTTAGCTTCCTCAAGGGCAGATACTGCCTGTTAAACCTGGTGGAGTTCTTCAGAATTGTGGCCAGGGCCATTGATGAGGGCAAAGCTGTGCACACATCATACCTCGACTTGGCCAAAGCCTTCGACACAATCCCCACACTCAGGCGTTATCAATAAACTTAGCAAACTGAATGTAAACCCCATTTTTGTAAGATGGGTTGCCAACTGACTCTCAAACCTGTCGCATGCTGTCAGTGTAGGTGACCACATCAGTCACCAGACCTGTCACCAGCATGGAGCCACAAGGGTCAATGCTGGCCCCCTACTGTTTGGAAGATACTCCGCAGAAGTTCAGGCCAAAGCTAAGGAGCTGTGGCTGACCAAGTTTGTGGACGACTGCAAACTGGCTGCAATTATTGAATCCCCAAATGATGTCACTATGCTTCAAGAGGGTCTTATTTTATGTATTTATTTTATTTATTTTTTACATTTGTTAACTGGGTTAGTCCGACTGGGCCCAGATAACCCTTTTTCAGAGGAGACCTGAAGAGAAAAGTACCAGGAAAGTATCCAGTTGTGAGATACCTAACAGTACAAAAACAGAGTGAAATATCCAAAATGAATATATACAAGGCAAAAGTACAATATTTTGAGAATGCAGTAACAATATATTTGAGAAATTTGGTTAACATCAAGTTATTTACAAGGAATGTACCAATGCCTAAAATAAAAAAAAAATTGAGTAACATCATGACTCTTTACAATAAAGATGCATTTAATAGCTTAGGTACTAACTGCAGAGTGTGTAATGTATGTAGACAGTTTAGGTAGATACCAGGCAGATTCGTTAATTGACATAAGAAGAAAAATTAATTAAGTAATTTCCTGACAAGTACAGATCCATGCATGTTGGCAATGAATTTTAAGTTGCCTCTTGAATTCACCATGTTTGGTAGTTGGAGCGAAGGGACAATGGAAGTTTGTTTCATGAGTATGCAATTGAATGACTAAAGTATTTTTCCAATATTTTTGTTTGTCTTGGTCACCTGCAGAAGGTTTTGTTGTGTGCTTCTGAGGTCATGATTGGATGTGTAGGATGTAGTTATGGATATCAGGGCAGGAGGTGGGGCTATTTAGGATGCTGTGTGCATTTTGTAGTTGTGATATTTGAAGCATGTGGGGGATCTCAGGCCATCTTAAGCTTTTCAAGGTTATACAGTGATGAGATTTGTAGCTTTTACCGGCTGCGAATCTGGCAATCTTGTTATAGGCGGTTTCTAGTTTGCTTAATTTAGTTTCATTATTTTGGAGGTTAGTACGTATGAAAGCAGCATACAGCAGGGATGGTAGAATAAGTGTTTGAGCAAGTAAAAGTCTAGATTTGTTAGGTATATATTTGTTGTTGCGGTATAGAAGACCTAGTTTATGATTGGACTTTTTGATACAGTTTCAGATATGTAGGTCGAATTTCAATTGGTCTGTAGTAGCGCCAAGAAATTTGGTGTTTTGAGTCGGTGGTGATAATTGTATTATCTAAGGATGAGATGGTGAAGTTGTCTTTAGCTGGATTGAGGTTTTTTGGAAGGAAAAGGAGAAGCTTGGTCTTTTTGGGTTTGAGAAGCAGGTTGTTTTCAGTTAGCCATTCTTCTGCTAGGTGCAGAGATTGTTGTGACACTGTGGAGATTTTTTATATTGTCAGAGGTGTTAATAATTGTGGAATTGTGGTCTTGCTCAGACCAACAACTGGCAACTGGTATCTTGGTCACAGTCTCAAACTAAATGCAAAGAAATGCATCATCATTCCCTTCGATAAAAACAGTCTCCCTTCACACTATCAAATTAACAATACCCTATGTACCTACGAATTAGTAAGGAATCTGACATCACAATTAGATTATGACCTTAACTTTGACTACCATGTGTCTACTGTAATAAGGAAGACTTTCTACATAGCACATTTGATTAGTAAAGGCATAGCCTTTAGAGCAATATATTAGTCACTAACTGGGCCCATAATTGAGTATAATGCTCCTTTTGGCATGTACTGTACAAAGCACCTGCAGCAATTGGAGAGACCTCAGAGGTTTCTAACAAAAAAGATCAAGGGATTCCAGCACGTGCCTTACACAGACTGACTAATGTCCCTGTCACTATATTCTGTATCATATTTATTTCTTAGGGGAGACTTATGCCTGGCTTGCAGTGCAATCTGCGACCCAAACCTAATGAATTTGCTGCACATCTGTAAATCAAACGGGACTAGTGCTACCCGTTCCAGAGACCTAAATATGACCTGCGACTTGAATAGGACGTGCTGGGGGGACAGATTGTGACTGCTGCATCTTTGGAATAGGCTGCCAATTTATGTGAAGTAGAACATCTCTATAACACTGTTCAGAAGGAAACCTGGACAAATGGGTAAGTACTGTAAATTCATACCAGGGGATAGCACCTACAACCCTCCTGGACATCGGCAGACACTACTAAATACAATCCTGGATATTGACTAGAGTATCTATGGTTTTACATTGGAAAGAAAGGCTAGGCTTTAATTTACCTCTGGGTCAATAGCCTAGTAACCTCCTATGATCCTTTGAAGAACTTGAAGGTAAAGCCTTTTGACAAGGAAGGGGCAAATTACACAGAAATGGTAACTGTGAGAGCAATACATGCAGGATAATTTTCAGGAAGATGAGGAAAGAGGTTTAAGGGAAGGTAGGAATTGAGCAATTTATGTAATGTTGGACTGATGATTAGATTATACATCACCTATTTTTTATGCAACTGCAAACATGTTAATATGGTTTGTTTTCTATCAATATAAGTTTGCCTGTGTCTTAAGTGATAATTTAATTAAGGTGCTAAAAAGATATTGGAGAAGCAAATGGCTATAACTAAGGAAATGATTCTTTTGAGCTGAGGCACAGTATCTGATTTGCTTTGACATATTATGGCCTTAAGTTTAATTCTGTTGGCTGACAAAAAACAATTGCTAGAAAATGGAAATCAATATCTAAACCAGCTCTATATTTGAAATATTGAATATTGAAAAAGAGATGACGAAATGGAAGCATACCTCTCAACTGTCCTGATTTTTGCCTCCTGTGTCTTGAAATGTGTTGTTTTCTAGCAAATCCACTGAGGATTTGAAGTTACTAAGTAGTTACATAGATTTGAAGTTTAGACTAAATATCATTTAGAAAATACAAGCAAATACAAATCTATTCATTGTAGCAGCTAAGTGTATTAGAGCAATATTAAAATCTGTCCCTATTTTTAGGCCTTTGTCCAGATTTCTTATGCTAAGAAGTTGGAGGTATGAATGGAAGAGAGACATTTAGAAAAGGGAAGGGGCAAACTATATATAAATAGAATTTGTGCGAACAATGCATGCAGAATGTTTAGAAGTCAGGTTTAAGGGGAAGTAGGAATTGAGCAGTTTATGAAATGTTTGGCAGAAAAACGGTTGTAAAGAAAGAAAGCATTTTATGTATAATGTTTGTAAATGAAAACAATGTTAATATGATTTGCTTTTCATTAATTTGTTTGCCAGTGTCTTAAGTGATAATTTAATGAAGGTGTTTTGGAAAAAAAAATGTTTTTTATCCGAAAATGCTAAATCTTATTTTGTTGTGCCCTCAGAAAGTGACGCAAAATCTACTAATGGGTCCTGCTGGGGAAAAAAGGTGGACATTCCTGATTTATGCCTTTACATAATTCAGGAACTTGTTTTGTTTGCATTAATGTCAGAGACTTACTTTGCCTCCCCCACAAAGTTGAAAAGGGTAGCTTAAAAATTAGTCTCACTTTAGCTTTGTTTAATAGAATACATATTTTCAACTCCCTAACTTTGCCATAAAAAGGTTGCTCTGTCCTAATAAACTTTGTCTTTTGAAATAGTGAGGTATTTATTCAGAAAAAAAAACATATTAATGCATTTATGCTCATTTTAGCTACGGTGGTGGTGCTGCGGTAGCGTTGTCGTTTCACAGTTAGACGTTGCCCGTTCAATTCTCAGAGCGTCTTCTGTGTGGCGACATGCGTGAACGGGTGTTCCTTCATTAAAGGTTGTGCGTTAGGCCCAGCAAGCCAGCACGTAGAACTCTACTGCCAATCATTAGCGGACGGGAGTTCCGCTGTGGCGACCTCTAACCGGGAAAAGCCGAAAGACACAATGTTAAGTTGTCAATCTCGCCTTCATTCTTGCTGGATGGGTTCGGAGCCGATCCTCGGCTCCGACTCGGCAATACTAAAGCTCGAGAGCTAATTCCACCGGCTCGAGGCTCCCCTATATCCCACAATGCTAGGCGGTAACTACTTAGATCTCATTTGCCGCTATAGCTGACGAGGTGCGCTTTTCTACCGACTCAGGCAGGTTAGTTCAATTTTATTCTTAGATACTTCTAACTACCCCCCTTTTTTAGTTTTAATCATATCCTTTAGTTAATTTTAAACTTTTAGACATATCGACCCCTGTTTGTCGAGCCCCCTTCCCGTTTAACCCTTGTTCTAGGCCTTTGGCCCTTCCCTCACCCTAGTCCTTTAATAGATTAGTGTTGTAGGGGCTTGTGTGTGTCTGTTTGTGGATTAACATTAATAATTTATTTTAATATTTTTTTCTGTAGAGTGTGTCTGGACTGTGTTTGTGTGTGTTAGCCTCTCTGTTCTTACTATGTCTAAAGACAAGGTCTCAGGCTTCAAGAAGTGTGACTCGTGCTGTCAGAAAATGTCTCTGACAGACGGTCACACTTCTCGTGTGTATTGCCTGGGGCCTTTGCACCTGCAGGACTCTTGTGCTTTTTGTCATGGGTTTAGCCCTAGAGTCCTGCAGGAATGCAAGAATAAGCTTATCTTGCGGGGCTTATTAAAGCCTGAAGGCCCCCCGACTCAGTCTGTTTCGGGGAAGCCTCCAAGAACTTCCAAGCAGTCGGCTCCTGCTCCTGAGTCGACAGCTGAGAAGTCTAAGCTGGCTTCGACATCGGCTCTGGCTGGAGCCGATGTTTCTAAGCCTCATACTGTTACCTCGGCTCCGGCCGGAGCCGAGGCTGATAAAACTTTGTCGGCTCCGATACCCTTATCGGAGCCACATTCGAGAAAGAGGTCCAGGTCCCCCTCTATCGGATCCGTGCACTCTGCGCTTTCAGAACGAAGTCACAAAACTCATTCCTCACGGTCTTCCAGATTATCAGACCATGACTTGCAAAGGGTGGTGAGTAGACTTCTCAAGTCCGAGGCACTGGCCCAAATGCTGCACAGCCCGACTCACCAGTCAGTGGCTATTCCCATTCCCCAAAACATTCCTCCTCCGACTCCTTTGTGTTCGGAGCCAAGGCTTGTCGGAGCCATGACTGTCGGTGCGTCAGATCCGATAACTTCCATTTCGGCTCCGTCGTCTGCTCCGATCTCCTCTTTGGAGGGATCTCGGCGCCGAGCTTCTCTCGTCGGCTCCGAGGGGGCGAGTGGCATCGGACCCTTGTCCGACCCCGCTCTCCCTCTCGGAGCTTGGCGTTGAGTTTGGCTCCGACATCGGCTTCGCCGTCTCTGTCGGTGCCGGGGAGGTCCTTGTCTCTTGGGCGGGGCCTCGGGCCTTGCCTGACAGGGGTGCCCCCGAGGTCATGCGGAGTGTGCTAGAACCAGGTTCTGTCCCACAGTCAGCTCCTTCAGCCCCTCCATCTACAGTGCCTGCGGTGATTTCTACTCACCCCCTTGTCTCAGACCGCAGAGAGCCAACTCCTCAAGATTCCCCATTGGGAATTTCCTCCTCTTCTGAGGCCTCTCCTGACCCTGCAGGAGATCCCCCAAGGAAGAGGCAGTGTAAGAGGAAGCACATTGACTCCCCTGAGTCTATCACCTCTGACACTGACTTAGAGGAATCGAAGGTCCCTCGATCCCCCTCTGAGGATGTCTCCTTTGCTGACATCCTTGAGATCCTGAAACAGAGGGGGAACTGGCCAGCCCTTAATCCTTCGGAGGATGAGTCAGTGTATCTTGAGGCGTTTGGTTCTCACCCTTCTACCTCCTGGGTGTCCCCTCCCTTTGACCCCCCCTTATGGAAGTGGTGGCAAGGAAGGCTTGGACGGCTCCTGACTCAGTGGAACCCACCCCGAGGAGACCATCCAAATTTATTACTGCCCCCCAAAGACAGAGTTTTTATCCAAAGGTGTCCCT
Organism: Protopterus annectens; assembly: GCF_019279795.1. Classification (NCBI taxonomy): domain Eukaryota; kingdom Metazoa; phylum Chordata; order Ceratodontiformes; family Protopteridae; genus Protopterus; species Protopterus annectens. Next base: position 623,037,877 of record NC_056741.1, on the reverse strand, counting down.
GTTGATGCCATGGTGGTGGCTGCGGCCACAAAGAAGGAGTTAGCTGATCCTTCGGTTCCTGTCCATCCTCCTAATAAAGAATCTAGGACCATGGACAGGTACGGCAAGCGGATGTTCTCGTCAGCGACCTTTTCAATGCGGTCGCTGAACTACTTATGCCACTTCACTTGTCTCCAAAGAGATTTACTCAAGGATATGGGTGAACTGATGAAGGATCCTACAGCTGAGGGGTTCAAAGACACAATGAACTCCCAGTTGGCAACCCTAAATTCCATTGTTAACTCCTCCATGCGGCTGGTCTCATATGCAGCAGATGGGGCGAGTAGAGCCGCAGGCACAGGCGTTGCCTTACGACGTCACGCCTGGATGCGGCTATGCAACTTTACGAACCCTTTCAAGGCGTCCTTCACCAACTCTCCCTTTGATGGATCATCATTGTTTGGTCCACAGGTGAAGGATACATTGACCAGGTGCGAGGTAGAAGGTAAGACTCTCTCTGCTGTAGGAGTCCGTTTTCTACCCTTCTAGACCCTATCCCAAAGGTCAAAGGGAGGAAAGATGTGGTTCCATAAACAATCCCAGGGAGTCTCATCTGACGCTGGGCGATTCCCCTCTAGAGGCAGAGGGGGGAATAATAATAATAGACGCCGCCCTAGAGGCAGAGGAGGTCCACAAAACCAGGGTAGCAGAGAAATGTTCTCTGACAAACCCTTTCAGCACCCCTGAGGGGCTGCCCGGCTGTCCACCTTCGGAGGCAGTCGGGGGAAGGTTATCACTGTACCCAAAAGCCTGGCTTTCCCTTACTCAAGACAAATGGGTGCAGTCGATCATATCCGAGGGTTACAAAATTCCCTTCATTCACATCCCAACCCAACCAAAAAGATCCCTTCCAGATGTTCCACCCGGTCTAAGAGAACAAGCAGCATTAGAAATTTCAAAGCTGCTATCAAAAAGAGCTATCCAATCAGTCCCGGCAGACCAGCAAGGATCCGGAATCTACTCCAAATTCTTTTTGGTACCAAAAAAAACAGGGGACTGGAGACCCATACTGGATCTCAGCTACTTAAACAAGTTTGTCAAAAAAACAAAATTCCGGATAGTCACGCTACAGTCCATCCTACCCTTCTTGGGTCAGGACAATTGGATGTGCTCGATAGATCTTCAGGACGCGTACTACCACATCAAAATGAACAGACGCTCCAGGAGATATCTCCGCTTCATGCTGGGAGCCAGTCACTACCAATTCAGCGCCCTGCCCTTTGGTCTCACTACAGCCCCCCGTGTGTTCACCAAATGCATGGCAGTGGTCACGGCTCACTTTAGACATCAAGGATTCCAGGTGTTTCCGTATCTGGATGACTGGCTCCTTACTGCCACCACCAGGCATCAGCTTCTCCTATCCAGGGACTTCACCATCCAAACTTGCCAAGCTCTAGGCATTTCAATAAATTTTGAAAAATCTGCCTTGTCAGTCTATTGTCTTTATAGGCGCCACCTTAGATACACAGAATCTTTCAGCCAGACTCACAGAGCAGAGAGTGTCAGACATTCGGAACCAAGTGTCCCTTCTCTTACAATGCGTCAAAGTCAAAGCCAGACTGGTGTTGAAGGTACTAGGACTCATGGCAGCAGCTATTCCCCTTCTCCCCTTAGCTCGCTTTCACATGAGGATCCTCCAATGGATGCTGTTTACTCTATGGTCCTTTCAACAGCTCCCGATGTCCCATACCATACTGATAACTCAAGCATGCAAGAATCAACTGTCTTGGTGGATCACATCACCTCAACTCCTCCGAGGAAGACCCTTCACTCTCCCCCCCCCAGTCGCCACGTTGACAACAGATGTCTCCCTGATCGGGTGGGGGGGCATTATCAGGGCAGGACAGTCCAGGGCACGTGGCAACCTTTCGAGTGCCACTTGCACATAAATGTCTTAGAGATGAGAGCAGTGCTTTTAGCGTTGCAAACCCTTCACGACTCTCTTCCCACTGGGACTATTGCAATTCAAACGGACAACATGTCCGTAGTGTGGTACATCAACAAACAAGGCGGAACCAAATCATACCCTTTATGTCGAGAGGCACTCAGACTTTGGCAATGGGCGATCTCTTCTCAGCGTTTTCTGATAGCAACGCATATTCCCGGGAAATCCAACGTTATTGCAGACAAATTGAGCAGAGCAATTCTCGTGCCACACGAGTGGTCTCTAAAGAAGTCAGTTCTAGAAGAAGTATTCCTAAGATGGGGCCAGCCTTGCTGCGATCTTTTTGCTACTCCCCAAAACAGCAAGTGTCACGACTTCTTCACTCTCTTCCCGTTACCAGGCCATCCCACCAGAGACGCTCTAGTCCACGATTGGCCCCGGGGACTTCTGTATGCCTTTTCCCCCTTTCCACTGATATCTCAACTAATTCAGAAAGCCATCGCCTTGAGAGTGACAATGATCCTCATTGCCCCTTACTGGTCTCGACAGATATGGTTTCCCTTTCTTCATCGTTACCTCTTGGAGCAGCCTTGGCATCTGGACCCAGTACCAGATCTGATCACCCACCAATCGGGTCAGCTGCACCAATCTCTGTCTTCTCTAAACCTCACAGCGTGGTTTCTCTGATTCCAACCTTAGCCAGGCTTCCCTCAATATCTCGCTCGGTCCAAGATATCTTGATAGCCTCTCATAAATCTTCTACCCGGAAGATTTATGGTAGCAAATGGAAACGTTTTTCCTTTTGGGCATCATCGAAAAACATAGATCCCTTTACTGCACCTATCCAGTCTATTTTAGACTTTCTAGCAGAACTCTTTCATTTAGGATCTTCTGCATCAACCATTAGAGTTCAATTGGCTGCCGTATCAAATTTTCATGTTGGTGTTTCAGAGTCCAGCATCATGGCTCACAAACTCTGTAAAGCCTTCTTAAGGGGTGTATTTCTTCTCAAACCTCCAACCAAAGACCCCCCTCCTCAATGGGATTTGAACTTGGTTCTGGCATCTTTAATTCTTCCCCCCTTCGAGCCGGCGGCTTCATGTTCTCTCAAGTTGCTTTCTTGGAAGACACTTTTTCTGGTAGCTATAACTTCAGCGAGAAGGGTATCCGAACTCCATGCTCTGTGCAGTCGTCCTCCTTACTTAGTTTTTCACAAAGACAGGGTATCTCTTCATACTAATCCATCCTTTTTGCCTAAAATGTCTTCTCAAATAAACCTAAACCAAATTATTGATCTCCCCGTTTTTTTCCCTAACTATTCAAACAGGTCGGAACAAAAGCTACATTTTTTGGATGTTCATCGCCAACTTAGATATTACTTAGACAGGACTAAACAATTCAGGAAATCTGATCAATTGTTTCTGTCATATGCGGAAGGTAAATTGGGCCTTCCAGTCACTAAAGTATCCCTTTCTAGATGGCTCACCTCTACAATTACCTTCATCTATGAGATCAGACATCAAAAACTACCCTCAAGACCTAGAGCTCATTCAACTAGGGCATTAGCTACATCCGTAGCTTTTCAGGATAGGTTGCCAATAGATTCAATTTGTGCAGCAGCCACCTGGGCTTCTCCTCATACATTCATTTCACATTACAAATTGGACATGGTTTCCAGAAGCCGTGCCAAATTTGGTTCCACTGTTCTCAAGAGTCTGTTCCGATAGGCCACCCGGGATAAGGTGCTAGGGACGTGGTCCCATCCAGCAAGAATGAAGGCGAGATTGACAACTTAACATTAAGAAGTTATGTACCTACCATAACGTTCCATGTTAGTTGTCTTCTTCCCACCTTCTTTCTTGCGTCCCACCCTCCTTCCCCCAAGCCTGGACAGACCGACTGGAATTCTTTTTGTGTTTTTCTTCTGAAAGTTGTCATTCCCACACGTTCTCCCACCTCTTCTATCTTTACTGAGGTCTGCCTTTCTTTACGCAGATTGTTTGAGGTGGGTTTCCCGACTCCATTCTATGGAGACTAGGATTGCTTGGTATAGCTATCAAACGAGATCTGAGTAGTTACCGCCTAGCATTGTGGGATATAGGGGAGCCTCGAGTGCTCTCGAGCTTTAGTATTGCCGAGTCGGAGCCGAGGATTGGCTCCGAACCCATCCAGCAAGAAAGAAGGCGAGAAGAAGACAACTAACATAGAACGTTATGGTAGGTACATAACTTCTTAATCATGCTCATTTTAGCTACTTACTTATTTGCATTTTATTTACCAGGAAAGGCCACTGGGCCATAGAGAATCCATTTTCAGTTGAGGCCCGGGGAGAAAAGCTCCACAGTACACAAAGTAAATAGTTTGAAATACAAAATTGAATACAAAGAATAAGTATCTACAAAATATAGCATAAATATCTGAACAATCAGTGTGTAGAGTAAAGATCTCCATAATGTACTCTCTCTATAGTCTATATCTGCAGAAGTAATGTTAAGTTGTCATTCTCGCCTTCATTCTTGCTGGATGGGTTCCGACTCGCCCTATACTATAGCTCGAGAGCTATTTTTACCGGCTCGAGGCAGCCCTATATCCCACAATACCATGCGCTAACTCCCCAGATCTCGTTTGCCACTTCGCTGCGAGGTAGTCTGTTTTTACCGGCTCTGGTCAGTAAGTGCTTTTTCAGATATATATTCAGTCTCAGTAGTTTTTTTCCAGTGAGTTACTTCTTTAGGTCCCTTCTAACTGCCTTACCCTTTTCGGTAGCCCTTTTTCCCTTTCTTTAGTTTTTTATCTTGGGCCTACGGGCTTTTCCTTACTTTTCCCCACCCCTTTCAGTGTGTTTGTGGGTTTTTAGTCAGTTCTCCTTAACTTAAATAAGTGTGTGTGTGTGTGAACTGACTGTGTTCCTTTTTATTTTTTGTCAGGATGTCAAAGGACCCTAAGGTTTCGGGATTCAAGAAGTGTGACTCGTGCTGTCAGGAAATGTCTCTGACAGACGGTTACACTTCTTGTGTCTATTGTTTGGGGCCTTTACACCTGCAGGACTCTTGTTCCGTTTGTCACGGATTTAGTTCGAGTCCTGCAGGAAAGGCGTAACAAGCTCATCCTAAGGGGCTTGTTAAAGCCTGATGACTCCCCGTCCAAGTCTGGCTCGGGGAAGTCGTCAAAAACCGCCAAACCCTCGGCTCCAGCTTCTGAGCCGAGGGCTGGTGTTATCGAGACGGCTCCGACCTCGGTTCCGGCTGGCTTCGAGGCGAGCAAAGTGGTTTCCGCTCTGAAACCATCATCGGAGCCGACACCAGCGTGCAAGCGCTCTAGGTCCCCTTCGCTAGAGTCCGTCAGATCGGCTCAGAGGTCCCCTCTCCTATCGGAGCGGAGTCATAGGACTCATTCATCAAGGTCATCCAGGCTCTCCGACCACGACATCGAGAGGGTGGTCAGTAGACTCATAAAATCTCAGGCGCTGGCCCAAATGCTCCATTGCCCATCTCACCAGACTGTGGCTCCTTCGATACAGCTATCCATTCCTCCTCCGACTCATCTCTCGAGCTCGGAGCCGGAGTTTGTCGGTACAGTGACCTTGCCCACGTCGGAGCCGATACTTCCTCCTTCGGCTCCGGTGTCGTCGGCTCCAACCTCTTCATTGGTTCCATCCATGGAGGGGTCCGGGCGCCGAGACTCCATTGTCAGCTCTGAGAGGGCGAGTGGCATCGGACCCTTGTCCGACCCCGCTCTCCCCCTCGGAGCTTCGGCTCTGGTTAGTTCGGCCCCGACATCATTCTCTGAGCCTTCTCTGTTGGTTCCGGGGGCGGTTCCGGTTTCTTCGGAGCCAGTGCTACCTTTGGTATCTGATAGGGGAGCCTTCGAGGTGATGAGGAGTGTGCTGGACCCAGTGTCCACTCCAAGGTTAAGTTCTGCGGCTCCTCCCTCTGTAGTGCCTGTTACGGTCTCTGGCCATCCTCTTACACCTGACAGCAGAGATCCAAAGCGTAGGGTACCCACCTTGGGTGTCATCTCCTTTTCCGAGGGCTCCCCTGAAGTTTCAGGGGAACCCCCTAGGAAAAGAAAGTGCAAGAGGAAGCACATAGATTCCCCCGAGTCTGTCACGTCGGACACCGACTTGGATGAGTCGGAAGGTTCCCCCAGATCCCCCTCTGAGGATGTCTCCTTTTCAGACATCCTGGAAATCCTAAAACAGAGGGGAAATTGGTCCACTCTTAAACCTTCCGAGGATGAGTCTGTTTACCTTGATGCCTTTGGATCTCGCCCTTCCACCTCCTGGGTGTCTCCCCCTTTCGACCCACTAATGGAGGTAGTGGCTAGAAAGGCGTGGGCAGCTCCTGATTCAATGGAACCTACCCCTAGGAGGCCTTCTAAATTTATTTCTGCACCAGATGACAAATCCTTTCTCACCAAAGGTGTTTCAGTTGATGCTGTGGTGGTAGCAGCAGCCACTAAGAAGGAATTGGCTGATCCTTCTGTATCTGTTCATCCTCCTAACAAAGAGTCCAGGACCATGGGCAGGTACGACAAGCGGACCTTTGCTTCAGCGACCTTTTCTATGCGATCGCTGAACTATTTATGCCATTTCACCCGCCTTCAGAGAGACTTGCTCAAAGAGCTTGGTGAAACGGTACAGGATCCTTCTGCTGCAGGGTTTAAGGACAAAATAAACTCTCAGCTGGCTACCCTGAACTCCATTGTTAACTCCTCCATGCGGCTTATCTCTTATGCAGCCGATGGAGCAAGTAGGGCCGCTGGCACAGGCGTTGTGTTGAGACGTCGCGCTTGGATACAACTCTGTAACTTTGCCGAATCCTTCAAGGCGTCCTTCACCAACACCCACTTTGATGGTTCGGAATTGTTCGGACCTCAGGTGAAGAATACCCTCACCAGATGCGAGCAAGATGGTAAGACTCTCTCTGCCGTGGGAGTCAGTTTTTCCACGCCTTCTAGACCTTATCCTAAGGGACAGAAGGGAGGAAAGATGTGGTTCCGCAAACCTCAGGGAGTCGCGCCTGCCGCACGTGGTTAATTTCCCCCTAGAGGCAGAGGGGGAAATAATAACAGACGCCACCCCAGGGGCAGAGGGGGTCCTCAGAACCAGGGCTCTAGGGAATCTTTTCCTGACCAACCCTTTCAGCATCCCTGAGAAGCTGCCCGACTGTCCGCCTTCGGAGGCAGTCGGGGGAAGACTATCTCTGTACCCAGATGCCTGGCAATCCCTCTCCCAAGACACATGGATACAGAAGATCATATCCGAGGGTTACAAAATCCCTTTCACTTTCCCTCTGGTACAACCGCCAAAACCCCTACCAGACGTACCACCCGCACAAAGGGGTCAGGCTCAGCTAGAAATAAAAAAGCTGTTAGAAAAGAGTCATCCAGGCAGTCCCAGCAGATCAGCTAGGATCTGGAATTTACTGATTCTTTTTGGTACCAAAAAAGACAGGAGAATGGAGACCTATTTTGGACCTCAGCAGGTTAAACAACTCTGTACTAAAGACAAAATTTTGGATGGTAACACTGCAGTCCATTCTACCCTTTTTGGGCAGAGACAACTGGATGTGCTCGTTAGACCTCCAGGACACGTACTACCATATAAAGATACACAGGCGCTCCAGGAGGTTTCTCCGCTTACGGCTGGGAGTCAGTCATTTTCAATTCAGGGCCCTGCCCTTTGGTCTCACCACAGCCCCCCGGGTGTTCACCAAATGTTTGGCAGTGGTCACGGCTCACCTGAGACAGAAAGGATTCCAGGTGTTTCCTTACTTAGACGACTGGCTCATTTCCGCTACCACCAAACAGGATCTCATAATGGCCAGGGATTACACTATTCAACTTTGCAACAGTCTGGGTATTTCTATAAATTTTGCAAAGTCCTCCTTGTCGCCTTGTCAATGTATAAACTTTATAGGCGCCATATTAAACACCACAGAAATGTCTGCAACATTACCACCTCAGAGAGTGACAGACATAAGGCGGAATGTTCAGCCCCTGTTTCAGTCCAACAAAGTCCAGGTCAAGCTAGTATTGAAAGTGTTGGGCCTCATGGCGGCGGCGATTCTTCTACTTCCATTAGCCTGCTTCCACATGAGGCTCCTTCAGTGGATGCTGTTTTCTCAGTGGTCCTTTCAACAGCTACCAATGACCCACAACATTTTGGTAACTCCATCTTGCAAGAAACATCTCTTCTGGTGGATGGTTTCCCCTCCACTTTTTCAGGGCAGACCCTTTGTTCTCCCCCCTCCAGTTGCCACTGTCACAACGGATGCCTCTCTGATCGGGTGGGGGGGGGGGCATTATCAGGGCAGGATGGTCCAGGGCACTTGGCAACAGTCAGAATGCCACCTGCACATAAATGTCCTGGAGATGAGGGCGGTGCTTTTGACGTTGCAAGCCCTTCAGCGCTCTCTTCCCACGGGGACTATAGCAATTCAAATGGACAATATGTCTGTGGTGTTGTACATAAACAAGCAGGGTGGAACAAGGTCCTATCCCCTCTGTCGAGAAGCACTCAGACTTTGGCAATGGGTGATTTCATCTCAACGGTTTCTGATAGCAACGCACATCCCCGGGAAGTCCAACGTCATAGCAGACAGATTGAGCAGAACTATCCTCATGCCTCACAAGTGGTCTCTAAATCAAGCGGTAGCAGACAGAATTTTTCGGAAGTGGGGCCAGCCTTGCTGCGAACTTTTCGCAACTCCCCAAAACAGCAAGTGTCTCGACTTCTTCACAGTTTTTCCTCTGCCAGGCCAACCCCTCAGAGACGCTCTTGTTCACGTTTGGCCCTGGGGTCTTCTTTATTGCCTTTCCTCCTTTTCCGTTGATCCCGCAATTAATTCAGAAAGCAACTGCATTGAGATCCAAAATGATCCTCATTGCCCCGTTTTGGCCTTGACAAGTTTGGTTCCCGTTCCTGCACAAATACCTACTGGAACAGCCTTGGCATCTGGAACCCCTTCCGGATCTGTTGACCCACCTCACGGGCAAGCTGCATCAGTCTCTACATTCCATCAACCTCACAGCTTGGTTGCTCCACTTCCAGCCATAGCCAGGCTTCCCCTTATTTCTCCTCCTGTTCGTGATATCATTCTGGCCTCCCATAAGTCCAATACTAGGAAGACTTGTGCGAGTAAGTGGAAGCGTTTTTCACACTGGGCACAAACTAGGTCCTTAGATCCTTTCCATGCACCCATTCATGAGGCTCTGGACTTTCTGGCAGAGCTTTTTATTCAGGGTCTTCATCAGCCACTATCAGGGTACAATTAGCGGCCATTGCTAATTTTCATGTTGGGCTCTCAGAAGCAAATATTATGTCCCACAAACTCTGTAAAGCCTTTCTCAAGGGCATCTTTTTGCTCAGACCTCCAGTCAAAGATCCACCCCCACAATAGGATTTGAATTTAGTTCTAACCTCACTAATTCTGCCCCCTTTTGAACCTGCAGCTTCTTGCTCCCTCAAACTTCTTTCTTGGAAACCGCTGTTTTTAGTAGCTATAACATCTGCCAGAAGGGTATCGGAACTTCAAGCCTTGTCTGTCCGTCCTCCTTATTTGGTTTTTCATAAAGACAGGGTAACTCTCAGAACAAACCCTTCCTTCCTACCAAAAGTGTTATCGGAAGCAAATCTAAACCACTCCATTGATTTACGTGTCTTTTTCCCAGACTATACCAACAGGGCTGAACAAAAATTACATTCATTAGATGTTCATCGCCAATTACGGTATTACCTAGACAAGACAAAACAATTCAGAAAGTCAGACCAGCTCTTTCTCTCTTATGCTGCTGGCAAGAAAGGGCTTCCGGTATCGAAGGTTACTCTTTCCAGATGACTGACAATCTAGTACCTTGGTCTATGAGTTGAGACACAGACAACTTCCCTCTAGGCCTAAGGCTCATTCAACCAGGGCACTATCAACTTCAACGGCGTTTCAAGCAAGGTTACCACTAGATGCCATTTGTGCAGCAGCTACATGGGCATCCAAACATACCTTTATTGCCCATTACAAGCTTGATTTAGCCTCCAGAAATAGAGCTGATTTTGGTTCCACTGTACTCAGGAGTCTGTTTCATTGAGCCACCCAGGACTAAGATGCTAGGGACGCTGTCCCATCCAGCAAGAATGAAGGCGAGAATGACAACTTAACATTAAGAAGTTATGTCTTACCATAACGTTCCATGTTAGTTGTCTTCTTCTCGCCTTCTTTCTTGTCCTCCTCCTGCCCCCTAGCCTGGATAGACTCGAGGTTCTGAGTCCTTCCATTTCTGGAGATACAATATGTTGCGTTTTGTTCCTTGTATCCTTAGTGCTACTAGCAGGTAATCTATTCTCGTAAAAGAGGATTATAATATTATTATTATAATATTATTATTATTTATACTATGTTTTAGCTTCCAAACGAGATCTGGGGAGTTAGCTCATGGTATTGTGGGATATAGGGCTGCCTCGAGCCGGTAAAAATAGCTCTCGAGCTATAGTATAGGCCGAGTCGGAGCCAAGGATCTGCTCCGAACCCATCCAGCAAGAAAGAAGGCGAGAAGAAGACAACTAACATGGAACGTTATGGCAAGACATAACTTCTTATCTCACACAACAAGCGAAGAAAATAGGGTTGATAAGTAGTAGTGTGGCATACACTTTCTAGGAGGGCTTGGTGCAGGTACACTTCCAGTTTGAGGATAGGTGGTTGTGAAGGGAAGTCTTGAGAGGTAGGATATTGTGTTGTTCTAATGGATAGAGGCAGAGCATTCCAGTTCTTGGCTATTGAGCATGAATAAAGAAGCTGGCCCGGTGGGAGGTTAGGTTTGTGAACCTGCAAGAGCTTCTGATCCCCTGATCTAAATGAATATAGCGGGCAGACTTAGTGACCTTGCTTATCTGTATCCCTTATTATAGTAGTAAGGAATTAAGAGATTTAAATGTTATAGTATTTTGATTTGAATGTAGCTTGTCAGCATCACTTCATGGAGTGTTGCTCCATTGACTGTCTTCAGATTGTAGTGTTAACAAGTAAATCACTGCTGCATGCCTCTTTTTGACTGCTATCTTTTAACTCTTTAGTGATACTCTACAAATGTTCAGTTGAAAACACGGACTGCAGCAGATGCAAGGCAGTTGATTCCAAGTACCACTGTGTGTGGTGTGAGCAGGAAGTGCCAAGCTGTGTATATTCTGAAGTATGCATTACAGAAATCGTGGAACAGTGTCCAGGTCCAATCATTTCTGAAGTAAGCACTTAACAATTTACTTGTGCATCTTGAAGTTCTGAAGAAAGTTAGCATTCGGACTTTGTGTTTAAATTTTAACTTAAAAGTTAGTGTTTTTTTCACGTGGTATGTAGTAAGAATGCTTGGAACACTCTAACACCAAGTTTTGATATTTTGTCTGTACTGAATGCATGGGTCATTAATGTCTTAGGAGCTGAAACAGTATTTCTTTGTATGGTACATTTGAAAGTGAGATAGTACAGAGCCACACACACTGCACAAGTTCTGTGTGCTGTATAAACAGGCAAGGGTGTGCCAGATTTCCTGTCATTTGCTGACAGGTTTTCCAAATGCAGTATTTTACTGTTCAGAACAAACCAAGAATGATAATAGGATTACTAATACATTTCCCAGAACAGTTGAAGTCTTGCAAAGAAAACCATTAGTCCAAGACCATAAGTGGCTGTTTGTGCACTCAATGGTGAAAAATTATATTTGAGCATGGAGCAAGACCCTAGGTAGATATGGTTAGTCTTCTCTCTGAGCTGTCAAAATATAGTTACATATTGTCCAGAACAAAAAACTGTGCCAGATGGCACTGCTGTTTTGGGCTAAGGTATCTGAGTTCTGAGAGAGTTTTTCTTTGGCCTCATCTTGACGTGGTTCTTAAAAAGAAATGTGAATCTATCTTTTAACCAATGTCAGCCTTGCACATGGGCCAACTAAGTGGCAACCTAGGGCACCGTGCTTATAGGGGTGTTTTTCTTATTTATTTTTTATAACGTTTCTTTCTCCTAAAAAGTAAAGGTCACCTATTGAAGAAAAAGCACCTGTGGCATAGCAGGGCTCAGGCGGAGGTGCTCCAGTTGACGTGACATTTAAGTTAAACCACATTAAACGTGAATGTTGTGATGTCATAGTAGAGACCTCGTAACACTGAAATGTAGGTTTGAGGCCACCTGTTGGAATTTTTGTTTTGTTTTGTTTTTTTACAAGATGTATGAATCTTTAATGCCCAGCTTTACTGTCTGACTAAAAATATGAGACAAAATCTGGAACATTCTGTAGAATTCTGGACAGAGATGAGAAGAATGGCACAGTGTGAAGTAAGCCTTGTTATTTTTACAGTAATACTGGCAGTGATCAGCCAGATATTTCTGGCAGTATTTCTGGTATGATCTGTCTGGACAGTTGAGAGGAATGGCACAATGAGATAAGCATTATTTTTACAATTATGCTAGCAGTGATCAAGCAGATATTTTTTGCAGTATTTCTTTGGCTTTGTAGTTTGTGGGAGAAGCTTGGATTGGAATACTTTAATGTACAGCAACTTGTTTGTGTGGACTTTGGGGATGAAATGGTCATTGACTTTGCAGGATTAGTTTGCATTTGTGAGAAGAACTACCTAAATGGCCATCTAATATGCACAGACAGAGTTGGTATAATTGCTGTGGCTGTCTTCTGGGGAGGAAAGTAACTAACTGCCTGGTGCTGTTTGCTTATTTTGTTTTTACAGGACTAATGTGATTGTTTGCTGTAATTGTGTGTGTGTTGGGGGCACTAGGGAGATGGATCACAGGAGGTTACTAGGCTTTTGGCCCTGAGGCCTTTATAAGCCTAGGCAAGAGTTTAGCCAAATCAGCACCCAATGCCCCCCCTGTCCAGCAGAGACATGGGTAGAATCCCAGGGGTATATTTTCTGTTTCCCATCCAGTTATCCAGGTTGCACTTAAAAAGGGGTAAAGAGGTACTCTGCTTGATGTGGAGAGGGAGTCAGTTCCATAGATGGGTGAGTCTCTGGGACACAGATCTGTCCCACCAACAAGTCTTTTTGATGTCACAAACCAGGTTGAGGCTGCGCATGCGAGTTACTCGAGTGGAGCTTGACTTGCGGATTTGCAGCAGTCCCATCAGTGTGGGGTCCATGAACGTCTTGTATGCCAGACAGAGGTCACCTCTGAGGAGTCTGTATGAAACTGAGTAGAGGGATAGGGCTTTTAGCATATCTGTGTATGGTAGATGTTTGAGGCCCTGGATTTTTTAACATTCCATACAAACCTCAGGTGTTACTGTATTTTGTGTTGGGCTGGAGACAGTGTGGTCATTATTTCTTTAATTTTCACAAACTTTAGAGGGGCATACAGAGGGTTACTACTGTCTAGGCATTAAGTTGGAAACATTGTAATTTTTTTTCCATTTTCCTTAAGATCAAATGTCTGATGGATGTACAGGTGGCTATCTTTTAGTGGGAGTAAGTAAGCATGTTTGTGTGTCTGGCGGTAAATATGTTTTATTTTTTTTTTTTAGTTTTGTCCCAGTCTGACTTTAGAAGAGTACACAGGAGGTGGTTGTGTTTTGGGGTAGGGGTTAAGGAGGCATGCTGTACATAAATATGACAGCAGCAGCTGTGAGGTGGACTGGTAGCGCCAATGAGCATTTTCACCTAGGGCACCATTTTACCTAAGGCCAACTCTGCTGATAACCCTAGGCTATAGCAGTCAGCTGTAATACTCATTTGTCAAGAGGTACAAAATTGTATTCTGCAATCAAATTTGATTTATCCATAAACCACTGTATAGTAGAATTTTGATATATTCATTTTTCTGTCCGTTTCCTTTACAACTGGGTCATCAGTTCTGTCTTTCTTGCTTCTAGATTTGTCAGCACTAAGGGTTTTGACAGATGGCTGCATATCTCCCCCCAGCAGTAGGTGCCACTCCCCTGACGGCTTCTAAATGGTACCTTGGTTACCACTCATTTAGTCAAGAGCTGTGGGTACTGGCAGCGTGTGTGGAGCTGCCAATCAGATTTTCAGGTCATGGGTTTGTCTGATCGTATTGTCTGATATGAATCTGAATTCAAAGTGTTGCCTGAATTTCGTTCCAGTGGCCCAGTGTAAAATTATTTGCTGTTCAGTAAATGTTTTACCGCTCCCTAATTTGGCTAGGCATGATAGTATTAGAATGCAGCTGTCTGTAAGATTTATAGAGAAAAATAATTTTGGGAGCTTGCTTCTGAGACGTGTCTGAAACAAAGTAGCTTACTTTTTTCTTTACAGGCTGATTGATGCTCTCTGCTAATGTGGAAGTATAATAGGGTATATACCAGTAGCTCTTTTTAGAATGTGTTGCCAAAAATAGGTGGTCGACTGTTCCTAAGCACTTCACTGTATTTGAAACTTTTAGATGGATTGTTTCACTTGAAATAAGTTTTGCTTGTATGTATGAAACTGAAAATCCCTTAAAAAATGGGTGTGCAGTTTGAGACTGTGGATAGCACTGTCACCTCACAGCAAGAGGTTCCCTGGTTCAATTCTCAGCTGGAGTGCCTTTTGTGCAGAGTTTGCATGTCCTCCCAGTGTCTGCATGGGTTTCCTCTGGGTGCTCCGGTTTCCACCCACATTCTAAACACATGCAGTACATGGACTGGACACTCAAAATTGGCAATAGGTGTGAGTGTGTAATGTGGATGAGCTGTCATGGTATGGATAACCACCCGGAGGTGTAAACCTCGGCTCTGGGTGATTCACTGTTGGATGGTTCCTGTTTTTGTTTGAGCTTCTTAAATAATGAAAGTCAAGGTAGAAATAGATTGATTTTAGTGAGTGTGGTTTAAAAAATACTTTGCGTTATGTAACCATTTTAAATTATCAGAGTAAAAATATAGAATGCTCAACTGCTGCTGTTAGTGCTTCCCTTTCAATACAGGCAAACATTTTGAAGTTAAAGTTGATGCTTTAAGATGAATTGGTGCTTTTATTACTCAAAGTGTAACTTTGTATATGTGCAGTGGTTTCTTGTTTACTTTTTAAGTCAACATCCTTTACAGAAAATGTCTTCCCTCTTAGTTTGTTCCAAGGGCACTGGAGATGAATGTGTTGGTGGAGATCAGTAACTTGGTAAAAAGGCTTGTGTCTCCACAAAGACTTAAATGTTAATGCTTTTATGAAATTTGGCTGAATGTGTGAAAAAATGTAAAGCTTAATGATGTTCTAACTATAGCTGTTTTAGTAGTGATTTCCTTCAGTTTGCACATGTGTTTTAGAACATAGACCGTTTTTCAGAAGTTTGGTACACCTTCTAAAAGCTTTATTCCTTTGTAAATGTTTATGCTGTTGGACACTTGTCTGGTTCAGATTGCTCTCATCTGCTTTGAAAGAAGTTCACTTGGTGCAGAATCTAGAAAATGATTATAGTTCATGTTTCTCTCCCTCATTGGAGAATTAGGTTAAGGTGTCTGATATGTTAGGAACGAGTGAATTCTATCTGCATGACAATCAGGGTTTTGCATGGTTCCTTCATCAGACTACTGCAGTACTGGAGGACATTTCTTGTATGAGGAGGAAAAAGAAGATAGCTTGAAACATGACATCTAAGCGCTGCCCAGATTATTAAATGCATGTATTATGGTGCTTATTTTGCTGCTAAATCTGCAGTTTATGGTACTGTTTGTCTTGGAGAGACAAATGACTTGAGAGCAACCCTACACTAAAAATGTAACTGCAAAGTTAGGGCAATTAGTTAATGCTGAGGTTTTCAGTGCACCAGTAAATGCTGAAATGAGATACAGCATGTATTTTTGCCTGTGGCTCACTTCTTCATGCTGCTGTTTGTTTATTTTTTTTGTTTTGTTTTGTTGCCCCGCTCTGTTCAGTTAAGAATTCAGTGTGAACAGTCAGTGTTTGGGACATGTTATACATGCACCAGATGGTGTAAGCCACTCCTTCCTCTGAGTGTCTAACAAGTGCTAATTATATTAAAAGATCCACAATAACCACAAAAACAGTGCTCAACGCTGCTCCGGCATAATGAAGGCTGTCCAAGATGTAAATTGATAAAACAAGTAACAGACTAGAATCCTGTTACAAATGTTACAAAATTGTTCTTTTGAAACAAGTAGATCTCACTCATTGGTCCACAGAACCTGACATCATTAATTGATAATACATATGTATTGTGAAACAAAATGGACTGTGAATGAAGGGAATAGAAATATATGAATATATAAATATATAACTGGCCTTCTTTGCTTTCCTTGACTGGGGCTGGCTCAATACTTAAATACAAAGCATAAATAAATGAATAAATGAATTGTGAAACCTGATTATAAAACCATTAATAGCTTGTGAATACTAAACCATCACGTATGCGTTACTTCTTAAAAAATACATATGTATATATATTATAAATTGTGTGTGTAATTTGATAAAAAATCAACGTTAAAAATCAATTTTTGAGCATATATAACGTGACATACGTAAAAAAATGCTCAATGTAAAATTCTTGAATTCTAAAGCAATACAGTTGTAAATATAAAAATGAAAACTACAGCCATAAAATTCAGAACCTAGGCATAACCAATATAGGACTTCAGTAGTGAAACATAAGTAATGAACATGAATAATTAGGTATAGTAAAACTTAATAATATATATGAATATATGTATATTTAATTATTTATATTGATATACGAGAAATATATAGGTTGAATATAGGATAAATATATTAATGTAAATATAAATATAATTATGAATATAAATATAGGTATAAATATAAATACAAATACAAATATAAATATAGATATAAATATAAATATAACTGTAAAATGTAAGTAAAAATGTAAGTAAAATTGTATATAGGATCACCTGCTAGTACTTTTAAGTGCTAATTATACCTGGGCAGTGGGGAATGGGACAGATTTAAAATCCGGTGACATGGAATGCATAAGAAAAGTATACTTCAGTCCAGAAAATAATTTCCTAAGTCTGAGCATGGGGTGAGAAAAATATTAATGATTTCTAAAATGAGACCATCTTTTTCAGAGGAGGAGCTGTAATCCTGGAATGAGGAAACTGGTGTAAAGGATGGAGGGATATTGGTTCAAGGTAGTGGTTCTTTTTTCTTTTTAGTATAGGAAGGGGTTTTGAATGCTTGAGTGGCCTCTTGCAGAGGCTTTAGACAAACTGTGATGCAATTCAATAACACTTGGACCAAATAAATTTTGTTCTGAAGGATGTAGGAAGGAAAGAAAGATATTGGTTAAAGGAGAGAATTGCAGCTTATCGGTGAATTTGGAAAATGGGTAGATCTGGTAATCTAAGGAAGTTTGTGTCAGCACTTTTATGACCAAGTAATTTCCAACTGTAAGCATGTGTCCTGCTGTCTCTTTGTTATGAACATCATTCTTTTTTTAATACATTTATTTAAGTTTTCTAAAGTGTAACAATGAAACATAAACATTTAAGAAGAAAAATAGGTGAGAAAACATAAATTGTATCAAAGGATTTACCACATATACACCACTATGTACAATACAATTATTTACATATGCAGATCAGTATTAGCAATGTTTAAGATTGTCTACATCTTAAAAAGGTATGCAAGATTAAATACAGAGATCCTTTTATATGGATTGTAAAATAGTAAAAATGTTAATTGAGTAAAGTTGAGACAGTAAGAAAAACAGAGGTGGAATATTGGATGGTGCTTAATTCAAGTTTTGAGCTCTCATTAATCAGGGGAGGAGTTTAATAAAATTTTAAAGGTTGTATGCCAGTTATTAACATTCTTTTATTTGTGTTTGAAGAAAGTTGTTTGGAAGCTATTTTAAATGCTTGTAAACATTTAGTAACTGCTAGTATAAAGCTGTCCCAGTTTAAAGCTTTCAGATTAAGCCACTTCTAAGATAATGTCAAGTTTTAACCATGAAAAATGAACATAAATAGTTGTTGTGTATTGGGAAAGATGTGTGTAAATAGCTTATTGTCATGACATATGGTTTATTTCTGGAAGAGCTAGAGTGATTTTTTGAGGTTAGTATTGACCATAATCTTTTAATAAATACACAGTCCTAGAGTACATGCTGGATTTCAGCATTTATCTGACACACAGTTAGTGTTTAATTAATTCTTGGTGTAGTTCCTTTATCTCTGCTGGGATTAACACATGGTCAACAAAGAATAAATTCACTTTTGTAGACACTTGGCAGGTTACACTTGGATATTGCTGACAGAAGTTTGATTCAAAAGGACAGAACATGTTTAAACTAAAGCCAGTTAACATTATTTTTTTTTGCAGTGTTTATTAAATTGAATGAAACTGTTTGCTTTTCATATTTCTCAACTGTACAGATTTTCACAGAATGTCCAGATTTTTGTCTCAAATTTTTGATCCATTTTAAATAAAAATTGTGGTTTTCTAGCAAAGCATTGGCAAATCATTGAAGATTTAAGTCCGAAAATGACAGACATTTGTCAGACTTCATATCTTTCAGACAATTAATGCTAGTGAAAAACCTGTTCTGTTTTCTGAGTTTGTAAGAAAAATATTTAAAAATAGTTCCTATTTTGGGCATTTGCTCCCCCTTTATTTAAGGCTTTGTCCAAATTTCTTGTTCTAAGAGGTTGAGAGTTATGGTTTTGTGTGCAATTGTCATTTTATGTGACAGTTCAGTTTCACTGTTTCTTGAAGTGTGGGAACTTTGAGTAGATGAATTGTTGAACTACTGCTGCAATATTGTGATTGAATTTAGATTGTTTTAGTACTAGAGTGGTGTAGACTCTAATATAAATTGCTGTTCGTATCATAGGTTCATAGGTAGGTACTAGGCTATCGGCCCAAGGGCCTACATAAGCCTAGCCAGCAAGGTACCATAACTTACGCCACCCAAGAAAGTTATTTTCCTGTGCCACTGTCCAGCAGAGAGACAGAAGTGATCCCCGGTGTGTATTTCCTATTTCCCATCCACTCATCAAGATTTTTCTTGAAGAGTGCTAATGAAGAACTTTGCTTGACATAGATTGGTAGCTTGTTCCGAAATATAGGAAGTCTCTGGGACAGGAATCTATCCCTTCAGCATGTCCTATTTATTGTGGTGACAAGGTTTAGGTCCCTAGCGCTTGTAGCTTGGAGGGATTGGGATTTCTTTAGGTGTAGCATGTCCAGCAGCTCTTGGTTTGACATAGCTTTATATGTTAGGCAGAGATCACCTAGGAGTAGGCGATATGCTACGGAGTAAAGCTGGAGTTTTTTGAGGCAGTCAGTGTAGGGCATTTATTTGAGGCCAGTAATCCTCTTTGTGAGGTACTTCTGTGGCCTTTCCAGCTGCTGCAGATGTCTTGTGAGGTACATTCCAAAAGGGGCGTTGTACTCTGTAATGGGTCTAATGAGTGTCGAGTAGAGGGGAACAATGACCTCTTTTTTCCTGGATGAAAACCCTTTTATGATGGTGTGCCACGTAGAAGGACTTCCTGACTACTGTGGCGATGTGACTATCAAAGGAGAGACTACTGTCCATCTGGGTCCCAATGTCTCTTATCACGCATTCGGTGTTAAGTAAATTGCTGCCTATGTGGTAGTTCATGGGTACAGAGTTTTTACCAAAGGGAATGACACTGGACTTTTTGGCATTGAGCTTGAGGCCATAGCTCTGACACCAGGCATCTGTCTCTGTGAGGCCCTTCTGTAGGATGTCCACATCATTTGGGGACTTGACTATGACTCCTAGTTTGCAGTCATCTGTGAACTTAGTCAGCCAGAGGCCTTCTGTGTTGGCCTGTACTTCTGAGAAGTAGATACCAAACAGGAGAGGTCCCAGGAAGGAACCCTGTGGCACTCCACTTGTCACTGCCTTGAGGTCAGATTTGGAGTCTGCAATTTTTACAGTGTGGGTTCTGTCAGTGAGCCAGTTGGCAGCCCATCTTGTGATGTAGGGATTTATACCTAGTTTCGTGAGTTTAGCTATAATTCCAGAATGGGGGATGATGTTGAAAGCCTTGGCGAGGTCAGGATAGGCTGTGTGAACCAACTTACCCTCATCCACGGCTTTGGTGACTGCCTCAAAGAAGTTGATCAGGTTCAGGAGGCATGATCTGCCTTTCACAAATCCAAACTGGGTGGGATCCAGAGTTTGGAGATTACCAATGCTTTGTTTGAGTTCCATGATGATACGTTCCATGGCCTTGCAGACCAGGCTCATCAGGCTAATAGGTCGATAGTTCCCAGGATCAGTGGTGGCTCCCCCTTTGTGGAGTGGGTTAACTGTTGCTGTGTGCCATTCAGTGCGCACAAAGCCTGATGCAAGGCTATTATTGAACATGGTGCTTAAGTGGGGAGCCAGTTTGTTCTTAAGTTCATGTAAAACGCAGCCTGGGATGTTGTCCGGTCCCATGGATGCTGTGTTTTTGGCTTTAGAGAGTGCAGCTTTTACCTGCGTAGTTGTGATTACAGGGACTCTGCATTCTTCCTGTATAGATATGGGCTCTTTAGGGGGTGAGAAGGGGGTAAAGTTAGCACTGAACCGATCTGCCAGGATGTTGGCAATATCAGTTGGTTCTGTAATGTTCGTGCCTTTGTGCTGTAACTCAGAGCAGATCTGGGTGTTACCTTCTAGATTCTTGACATAGCTATAGAATGCTTTGTGGTTGTCCTTGGATTTAGTGGAGATTTTGTTTTCATAGCTAGCTTTGGAGGATCTTATAAGGGATCTCAGCTTCTAACTGAGGCTGACCCAGAGAGCTCCTCCACTCATGGGATTTTACTCTCTTTTGCAACAGTTTCTTCCTTCTGTTGTACAGTTTATGACAGAGGACCACCAGATTGGCTTCCATTTTTTGGAGGATAGCGCCTAGGTTCTGTTTGGAATAGCACGATCCATGCACTCGTGTAAGTGCTTAGAGTGCATTTGTGTAGGATTCAGCAGGTGTAACTACTGTCCATCTGCATGGGTGTCATGAAGTTCACCACTTCTGTCTTAAGAAGCATGAAGTTGGCTTTGGAGAAATTTTTTACTGTGGTTTCCTTAATGGGGGGTGGGATGTGGATATCAAGGGTGATAAGCTTATGGTCGGATCGGACCAACGAGGAGTTGACTTCAGGTGTGGAACACCGGTCACTCATGTTGGTAATGACTAGGTCTAGGATATTGTTGCCCCTGGTGGGGGTGTGGATAAGTTGATCTAGGGTATTGGAGTTTATGAATTCCAGAAAGCGTTGAGCTAAGCAGTTGGTACATGAGTAGTTTTCCCAGTTAATGGTAGGGTAGTTGAAGTCACCCATTATTAGGGTGTTTTGTTGAACCCTAATATTTTCCAATGCATCAAGAAAAGAGGAGTGGGAATCCTGGGGTATGGTGGGGGATCTGTAGCAAGCTGCAATTTGGATTGCAGTTTTGCCCAGAGTTTGTTGCACTTGGATAACCTTGGATGCAACTAGCCTGGAGGTATGGATATCCTTAATAAATATGGACACACCTCCGCCTTTGGTGTTTCGGTCCAGGTTACATGGCCGAAACGTGTGGTATGAGTTATAGCCTGGTAGTGCAGGGGTGCTCTTGGGAGCCTTGAACCAGGTCTCAGTCACTGCACAGATATCAGTGTTCTCCATTTTAAGGAGTGCCTCGAGTGAGTGCATTTTGAGATTTAGACTTCTAGCATTGAGTAGCATTACCTTCAGTTTTTGTTTGCCTGTTCCTGTTATAGTGGTGAATTTGTTATTTGAACCCTGCCAAAAAAAGGCACTATAGGGGCAGCAAGACTCTTGGCCAGTATCCGGAATCCCAGGGGCGACAGGTGCAGGCCATCTGTGGCAAAGCATCGTGGTCTGTCGACCATGTCATCCCAAGCAGACAGATTCTGGATCCCCTTAGAATGACACCAGAAGCTTAACCAATTGTTGAAGTCAATCATTTTGTCCTTGTACTGCGGTAACATTGTGGGTGATGGCAGAATGCTACTCAGGGCTAGGGTCATACCTGCCTGGGCTACAAGATCGGAGAGCTCTTCCATGTCTCTTTTCATTTAGTCCAGGGAGGTACGTCTCAGGTCATTCACACCAACATGGACAATGACAGAGTCATATTTGTACTTGGTGTGGAGTGACCTGAGTGCGTGGGTTATGTTGGCGGATCCTGGCACCCGACAGGCAGCTGACAGTAACCTTCTCCTTGTCTAGCCTGATGAGTGGGACATCAGTGTGCCTGACTATAGAGTCACCTATGACTAGTGTGTTGGGTACGTTGTTTTGCCTTATTGGCTGTGGTTGAGTGGCACACTGAGTCTGTGGGCTATGTGTTGGGGGATGGAGGTTGCTTGCGTTTCTGCTTTGGAGGTCTCTATTGCTTAGACAGATTATTATTGAGAGCCTCCGCGAATGGTTTGTGTTACTATGTGTGGATTTTGGTGATGTAGATTTACTGAGACTATGTGATGAGTGTGGTGTGGTGCAAATGTTTACCTTCTCCTCATGACTGTCAAGTTCATTCTTGGTTTGAGAGAGCTTTCCTCCATTTTGGCTAGATAAGTGCATCTCTCTCAGGTTGTAGTGTTGGGTGGTAGGAGGAGAGGGTTGTCAGTGTACATGAGGCAATTTCTGCATTGCCTCAAGATGCCCAGATTCATCAGATAGACAGGAGAGAAGACTGGGAGCTGACCCTTGGACATGCCTAAATAAAAAACTATTTTCTTCTAGGTAAGTGAGGAAAGTGAGTACAAGAGCTGTTTTTCTCTAAGCAAGTGAGAAAAGTAAGTACAAAAATGGTTTTCCTCTAGGAAAATAGAGTGCTATAGTAATTAGTAGCTTTAGTGCTTACAAGTTCTGAACAAGTGAAGAGCATGAACAAGCAAATTTAAATGCTAAAACTAAGAATCTGTATCTGCACTAGACGAGTTACAAGACAGAAACAAGTGCAAATGCAGGCTTTCAAATCAGAAATGGTTATGTGATTGTGGAGGATGCAGGTGGCTTCCCCATTCAAAAAAAATCTTTTAAGATTTAAGTTTGCTTTTCTGTTTTTGATCGTGCAGAAACAGTTTGATAATTTCATTTTGTTTTAAAGTTTTGCTGGCATTCAGTACCATTATAGAATCCTTGAGCGGAGTTTAACGGTGGCATTAACCAATATGAAGTCCTTTTTTCTTTTCTTTTTTGTTACATTGTGCTGAACCACAACAACAGTCTACTTCAAACACAGATGAGAACTCAACAAATAAGATGACTGAAAGTAAAAATGTCACTATCAAATGTATATTTACATTTATTTTCCATTTAATCTTCATTTGTTAACCAGTTAAACTCTAAGTACAGGTGTCTTGTTTCTGAGAGTGACACTAGAGTGCTGTCTGGTTAAGTGATTTGCTTAGACAGTCTCACAGTTGTAAATGGAGACTTGATGAATTTGAACACAAGACCACGGGATGAAGCTTGTACTTCTTTTTACACTTTGTCTTTGGTGACCTAATAATGAAATAAACAATGTTTATCTATGTAACTCTAGTTTAAACAACATATTTCTTTTGTGCGTAAGTTACAGTGCTGATTTTGCCAACTTAAATGGGTGATTTTTCAAAAGAAAAAACAAGTCTGCAAAGTTAACTTTATACTTTGTTACAACAGTTTAAGCTGTAGATTACCGAGTTCTCTAAATGTAAATGAAATTTGGAGCAAAATAATTTATAATTTCTGTCATGCTTTTTGGCACAGAGGGCGTAAATCCTTGAGTTCAACTAAGGTAATCTAGGACCATTTAATGGCCAGAGGTACTGGAGGAGTCGGCAGAGGATGGGGAGGGAGTTAGTGTCTGATTCTAGCTAGGGGACTGAGGTGGTCCAGTCCACAGTATTACTAATCAACCACTGAATATCGGTATTGGAAATGCAGCAAATGCGTTAGAGCTGTACACCGCTCTGCCAGGAGTTGCTTTTCCATGCAGTAGCCTTCATTGCATTAATGGATGGGAGCACACTGCACTTAGGGGAAGGAGCAGCATGCCTTTCCTTGGATATGTATGTGTGTGCATTAGGTTCTGGGAGGCAAGTTTGGGACAAGCCTAAAAGTCTTACTGATAGTTTCTTGAGATAAGCTGTCATTCTGTTTGAGAAACAGTGGTCTCAATGATATTGTCATTCTTTTTGAGAAATGGTGATCTCAGTGATAAATGCATCCTAGATGATTGTCAGGTAAAGGGGGGTTGCTTTGAAAAACGCAGTTCCTTCTTTAGAAGGCCTCAAAATTACATGAATTTCTCTTATGGTTTAAATAACAAATGAAAAGCTTTATGGTATGGTAAAAAATAAAGCCACTGGAAAAAGCACAGCCGTAAAATCCACAAAAGTTTAATAAAATCAGAGGGTTAGCACTTCCATGTCCCACAACTAAGCACTTTTTCAGACATAGTATAAAAAACATCACCAGTATTTATAATACAATCAGTTATTCAATGGAGCAATTTACGTTCCTTAAGCAAAGGCTTTAAAGGAATATACTCATTCAAACCAGGGCTT
The DNA here is from genome assembly GCF_019279795.1 of Protopterus annectens. Classification (NCBI taxonomy): domain Eukaryota; kingdom Metazoa; phylum Chordata; order Ceratodontiformes; family Protopteridae; genus Protopterus; species Protopterus annectens. The sequence goes on along the minus strand of NC_056741.1, from coordinate 623,013,462 downwards.
TTGTGTGCTTGCAATCATACAATCCATTTAGTTTGTCTTTTCAATTATGTTATTCAAATCACCACCTCGGTCATTAATTTTAAAACATTGTAAAGCTAAAAAACAAGAAGAATGATTGCAAGCACACAAAAGCCCTGGTTTGAATGGGTATGTTCCATGAAAGCTCTAACCCTCTGATTTTATTAAACTTTTGTGGATTTTACAGCTGTTTGTTCCAGTGGCTTTCATTTTTTACCATATTGGATCTATTTTTTGGTTACTGGGACTTTACTGGCTTTGAGACTTTGTTTTATCCTGTTGCAAGCTTTATGGTATATTTTGTTTTTGTACCATTTGATATTTGAAGTCCTCCATGTGTATCAGAAAGTTGTTGCTGTTAGATTACATTGCAGTTACTTTCTGTTTAGTGCATCTGTTGTTCTAACTTTTTCCTTCCCCCTCACATTATTTCCACTTTTCCTACAATTCTTTGAATGCTTCTGTAAATTCACTTTGTACCACTAATTCTAGTAATTGCTTTTATGGGTCCATAGTCCTCTCTGTGAAAAAGTGCATTTGCATATGAAGCATTAGTTGGTGATTGTAGTCTTTGATCTGCCTCCCCCACCCCCTTTTCCATGTTTTGATTCCTGTTCAAGACAACTCCTTCAGATTGCCCTGACAAAAATTTTATGCATACATATGCCCTACCCTTCAGCTGTTGTGGTCCCAAATGATATAGCCCCCCCCCCTCATTTCATCTGATGGCTTTCCTCTGTGGCTGTTTAGCAACCGTATGTCTCTCTCCTTGTATGGCATCCTGAACTATACATAGTACTGATGGCGCAGCGTAAGTGGAAAGATTCCATCCTAGTTTTTGGATTCTGTCTTCTTGGTGACCTCTCCAAACTTCTGTTGAATGTTGACTGCAGTCTTTTTGCTGCTAGTGGCCCAGACCAGGTATAAAAACATTCCCAGCTCCTTTTTCTGCACTTTTGCCATCAGTTGCAGTCCTTCCAGCTGATTCACTCTAGCTTTCCTGTGGCCCACATGAGGTATTTCACATTTGTTTGCTCCGAGCCTTAACAATTGTGCCTCAGCCTACTTGTTAATTTTTCCCCAAAAGCTTTCTTAGAACCTTACTCCCATCCTCCTCTGATCTTGTTATTCTCTAATATCCCTGCAACAATCCTGTTGTTGAGTATTGAATACAAGATCAAATATTCCCTAACTCCTTACATGCTCTTGGCTTACTGTTTTAACTGTGCAGCATTTTATTTTCTTGGTCTTGATTCTATCCCAACCCATCCAGTCTTCATAGCACCATTTGAAGAGGACCAAGTCAAAGACCTTTCTGAAGTCTGGGTAGGAAGCTTCTACCCCATGCTCTTTTTTTTTTTTTCCTTACTTCATTTATTTTCATTTATTAAAACACCTTTATTGAATTATCACTTGTGACACAGGCAAATTTACATTCAAACAAATGTAATCAAATTGTATTAAATTAACATTAACAAACATTTCACATATATTGCTATATTTCATATAACCTAAGCAACATTAGATAAATTATTAAATTCCTGCCCCTTTTTTTTAAACAAGGAGCATCTTTATTAAACCATCACTTGCAGCATAAGTAATCCTACATTTATATAAATGAAAGTGAACCACACCAGCACAATCCTAGTTGCAAACATTTTACATCACAAACAGGGTTGCCAGACGTCCCTATTTGGGCGGGACTGTCCCGAGATCAGCAGCCTGATCCCGAGTCCCACCCTGCCGGTTTAAATCCCGGCCAGCCACCGCTTTGTTTGTTTTTTTTTTTGATTGGCCCGTATACCTGGCATACAGGCCAATCAAAAATCGCTAAACATGGAGCTTCTTCTGTTCCGCATTAAACAGAAGTAGCTCAGTGTTTAGCGATTTTTGATTGGCCCGTATGCCGGTAAACGGGCTAATCAAAAATCGCTAAACACGGAGCTACTTCTTTTGAATGCGGAACTGCAATGTTCCGCATTAAACATGAGAAGCTCCATGTTTAATGTAGATCTAGTGTTCTTTAATGTGGAATTAAAGAGCTTTTTTTTTTTTTTCTTTGCTCTTCACTTTTTTCGTCCCTACCTGGCCGATATGAAATGTCAACCCTGATCACAAACCATATTGGCACTTTTCCAGTTGAAAACATTATACATCAAATACCAAATAAACGCAAAGGCAAGCTCCATACACAAATCCAGTTTTATTTAGTGCTTTCATCTCAAGTTAATACTGAAACTTCATCAGAAAACCAACCCATTAATTCTTGCCCTTAAAATACAGCTACCAATTAAGCAGTTAGGTTATAAAAAGCCATTCCAAGCTAATTCACTTATTAATCAAATTATGCCAACAAAAAAGTGTATAAGCATACTTAGAAAATACATATACGTAAAAAACATTTGAAAATTATCTTGTCAAAGCTCTAGTTTTAAGAATAGGCAGAATAGAGACCATGTCATTTAATACCAGGTTCATTCGTAGCATTTAATAACATTAACAATTTAATAACATTTGCCATTTAAGCTCCCTTCTCTCAATTTTAAGTTCCCACCACCCACTTCCCGTACTTTTTGGTACTACCTAAAGGATTCCAAATTTAAATTTTGTGAAACCTTCACAAGTCCTTGAATGAGGTCCAAAACTGCCGACTACGCTTTTCCTAAGCCAGTTCGCCGGTACTCAGTGAGGCGCTTTCGCAGCCCCTGATGCCCGCTAAGTCTGATAAGCAGGCCTCTACTGAGACCCATTCGGAGTCCGGTATGCCGCGAGATGCTTCACATATGGAACCCACGGATGTCTCTACCTTGGATGGGTCCGGAGCCGCTGAGCAGGCACCGGCTTCTGAGGGTGTGTTCAGGCCTACAGACTTGCATATTAAACTGACTCCAACTTCAGTGCTAAGGCCTAAATCTCGATCTATGTCTAAAAAACCAACGCCCAGGCAACATGTTCAAGCCCCTATGCCTAAAAAACAAATGATCAAAATGGCTGAAGATTTAATTACTCTAATCATGGGTAGTCAAACCCCCCCCCCAAGAGGCCTAGGATTGAATTTGACTATGAATTTTCTGAACAGGACTGTGTTTCTTCTGACTCTTCTAATGATCTGGATTTGTCCATACCTACTTATGAGGACTCTGATGCAGAGGATTCCATTCCCTCTGCTTCTCCACCTGAGGATTTCTCTTTTGGGGAAACTTTACATATCTTAAGGGAGCATTTCCACTGGGAAAGTCAGGATTTCTCTGAATCCAAAAAGAGGCTTAGGGATTTCCTTCTTCCTCAGCATAGGCCTTTGGCTATACCTCCTGTACTAGATATTGTTGATGTGTTTTCGGAATCCAGTATGGCCCCTGATTCCTTGCCTCCAGCCACTAGCAAACCAGACAGGTACTACAGGGTTCCTGAGTCCCACAAATTCCTTTTCAGAAATCCTGTTGCGGACCCTGAAACCATTTCTCAGGGGCCCCAGGGCATTAAGGCTTCTACTGCTAAAAACCCTACCCCTTCTGATAGAGACTCCAGGGTGCGGGATAGATGGGGTAAAAAGGTTTATACTTCTGCAACCCTAGCAATCAGGGCTTTAAACTGTCAATTTCATATGCTAAAATATCAACAGCATATCATGGGACTGCTTAAACAGAAAATTATGTTGATTTCTGACTGTGTGAAGAATAAAGATTTTCAGGATTTATTGCATTCAAGCTGAACAAGTTGGCAAACATACCTTACAATGTGGTTTTGATTCCTTAGAGGCCTCTTCTAGGGCTGCTGTTACTGGGTCTGTGCTTAGAAGACATGCCTGGCTTAAGGAGCAAATCTCTGCCTGATCATGTTAAAGCAAAGCTTTTGGATGCTCCTTTACAGCAGGAATGCTTATTTAGCAAAAGGCTGAAGAAGTTCTAAAAAAGATGGAAGATAAAGCTAAATCTATGCAAACTGTGAAAGATTTCTTACAAGTGCAAACTCCTAGATTTAGTAGGCATTGGCCTACTAAGAACTGGTCCTTTCCAGCTCCTTCTAGAGCCACTACGGCCAAACCCAGACATTCCAAAACACCGGGTTTCAGTCCCAAGGGACTTTAAGAACTAAGCAATGGGGTGCTTCCACTTCCAAATCTGGAAACAACAAGGCACCACCCTATGGAAAGCAGTCTCAATGACTTCCCTTTAAAATTACCAAGCACTTACCTCTTAGCCGTCCCTTTGGGGGGAAAACTGGCTCTTCATTCAAGAAATTGGCAACTTATAACCCAGGACAAATGGGTTTTAAATATAGTGTCCCAGGGGTACAGATTTAATTTCCACACGCTGCCAATACCAAGCGGGTGGCCAGACCTGCCCCCAAATCAGTGGGCAGAGGCTCAGAAACGAGTACTTTCCCTCATAAACATAGAGGGCTATTCAGCTAGTGCCAGAAGAGGAAAAGGGACAAGGTTTCTATTCCAGACTTTTCCTGGTACCCAGAAAAGACAAATCGTGGCGTCCAATTCTGGACCGGTCTACTTCAAACACCTTTCTGGACATTCCAAAATTCAAGATGCTAACTCTTCACCAGTTACTTCCAGTGCTAGGCAAGGATGCCTGGTTTGGCAACTCTCGACTTAAGAGGCTTACCTGCATATCCCAATCAGGGAATCTTGCAGAAGATTCCTACACTTCAAAGCAGGCTGCAGGCATTATCAGTTCTCTGCACTGCCCTTTGGCTTGTCTACTGCGCCCAGGGTATTCACAAAGTGCCTGGCTCCAGTAATTGCATTTTGCAGGCAAAGAAATATTCAAATATATCCATACCTGGATGATTGTCTAATTCAGGCAGAAAACCAGGCCATTCTTCTACAACATCTAAAGACTTCTAACCTGTCTAGGGTACACCATAAAAAAAAGAAATTTCCCTCTCAAAAATTACATTCCTGGGTGCAAGCTTGAATACATCTGCTCAGATGGTTTTCCTTATGCCAGAAAAGCAAATTCATTTGGTGACTTACTTCAAACAGGTGGCCACAAAACCCCGCTATCTGCAAGGCAAATACTGCAAGCCTTTGGGTTCATGGCCTCATGCATTCTTCCAATTCCATATGTAAGACTGCATATGAGGAAACTTCAGTGGCACTTAAAAAGTTTATGGAGTCAACATAGTCACAGCCTGGAAACAATGATTCCTATCATACCTTGCCAGCGCCTAGAGTTCCTGTGGTGGGCAGAGGCCTGCCACCAAAACAAGGGACTGCCATTCTCACCACCCCCTGCCACCCAAACCCTAACTACAGATGCATCAGACTATGCATGGGGGGCTCATTTGGCAGGGAAGTGCATTCAGGGCAAATGGAGCCCAAATCAAATGCTCCTTCATATCAATCAAAAAGAAATGCTAGCTGTACAGAATGCGCTGACCGCCTTCAAGGACTACCTTCATCCAGGACAATTACTGATAGACGGACAACAGCACAGTTATGTGGTACATAAACAAGCAGGGGGGTACACATTCCTACCGCCTCTGCAGACTAGCCATGGCATTGTGGAACATGGCCTTGAGCTACCAAGTACAACTACAAGCTCAATTCCTGCCAGGAAAGCAAAATGTTCTGGCAGACTAACAAAGCAGAATGAATGGAAACTAGAACCATGGATTTTCAACATGTTGACACGCAAATGGGGGAGCCCAGATGTAGATCTTTTTGCCTCACCCCAGAACTACCAGTTGGACAAATGTTGCACAAGAATTCACCACAAAAAAGCCTGGAAAGTGGATGCTCTGTCCTTCAACTGGAAAAACCTATCGGTCTATCCCTTTCCACCTCTGCCTTTGCTCTCCAAAGATCTACTAAAAGTCAAACAGGACAAACCGAAAATGATTTTGATTGCTCCAGACTGTCCTCGCCAACACTGGTACCCACTCCTGCGCAGTGTGTCGCACATTTCTCCATGGCACCTGCCTCAGACACCTTCCTTACTGTCTCAGCAGGAGAACCAAATTCTGCACCCTCAGTTCCAAACATTGAATCTTGCAGCTTGGCTAATCACTTAAATTCACCCTTAGTATCCCTTAGCAAACCAGTGATGGATGTCATTTTGGAGGCGAGAAGACCTAGTACTAGAAAATCTTATGCTGACAAATGGAAAAGATTCTGTGCCTGGAATCAGTCTCAAGGGATGAGCACAGCAGTGCCCAATTTACCTCAGATTTTGCAATATTTAACTGAGATGCATCATAAGGGCCTGTCTTTTTCTTCCATAAAAATCCATGCCGCCGCCATTTCAGCTCATTACAACACATACCCCCCCCCCCCTTCTCTCATCATCTTCTAAAGCAGTATCTCAGCGGGTCCAAAAACTTGGGACCACCCAAGAGAGCTCCAACCCCTGCCTGGGACCTTAACTTTGTATTAGAGAAACTCACTCTACCTCCTTTCGGGCCAGCTGCAACTGCAGACTTAAAATTTCTTTCCTGGAAAACAGCCTTCCTTTTAGCAATCACTTCAGCTAGAAGTGTATCTGAATTACAGGCCCTTATGGCAATGGAGCCTTTCATCATCTTTCATGCGGACAGGGTGTCACTCAGGACCAGTCAGTCATTCATGCCCAAGGTGGTATCCAGTGTGGTTCTTAATCAGTCCATTCATTTGCCAACTTACTTTCCCAATCCACAGAACAAGGGAGAGCGGATTCTGCATTCATTGGATGTACACAGACAACTTAGATTCTACTTGGACAGGACTAAATCTCGACGAAAATCGGAACAACTGCTGGTAGCATTTGCTGCAGGGGCAGAGGGGAAGGCTATTTCAAAGCAAACCATTTCTAAATAGATAAGCCATTGTATTCTTTTCTTTTATAAGCTCCATGGAAAACCTATCCCCCAGGGGATCAGATCTCATTCCACCAGGGCTGCATCTACTTCAGCAGACTTTCTCAGAGGTGTTCCTACCAGGGATATTCAAGAAGCTGCTACTTGGAGTTCAGTTCATACTTTCACCAAGCATTACCACTTACCAATTTTCTCTAAATCCAGAGCTGGCTTTGCCACTGCTGTTTTGCAGGGCCTTATAGCTGGTCCTAATGCTGTATAAATCCATCCTTCCAACATTAGCTTTGGGAATCTACCCAAATGTAATGACTGCAACAGTGAAACATGATGAACATAGTACAGTTGTGTACACTTACCATAAATGTAGATGTCCGAGTGTATTCACTGTTGCAGTCCTGGTTACCCTCCCTCCAGCCCCCTATTTTTCTTGTACTATACCTCTTCTTTCTTTTGTTATGCTTAAAAGCCTTTTTGGTGTATTTGCTTTTGTTTGGAGGTATATTTTTGTGTTCTTAGTATTTTTATATATATATATATATATATATATATATATATATATATATATATATATATATATATATATATATATATATATATATATATATATATATATATATATATATATATATATTGTTCCCCATTTGGGGGGCACCTGATATCTGGGGCAAGAAAAACTGATGTAATGGCGTCGGCTGCATGTTTTATACCCCTGACGACCTGACTTCTTGGAAGAAGGGACAGCAACCGACGCAGGATCCAAGACTTTGTTAATCAGGCTGACTGAGGGCAACCTGCCAGCAGATTACCCTAATGTAATGACTGCAACAGTGAATACACTCGAACATCTACATTTATGGTAAGTGTACACAACTGTACTTTTTCATTACTTTGAGAAATAGCATAACTGTGTTCGTAAATTCGTCTTCTGAATACTCGCTCTGTATTTCCTACATAATAGGAACAAACTTCACAGATAGCTAAATAAACTATTCCCTTGGTTGAACAGTTACCTTGCTTCAGCCTAATAGGCTGACTATCGGATAAGTTTACTCTCACCCCTTCAAAAATAAATCTACACTGTGAACAACAGCAGCATTTAGTCGTGCCTTTTTCACTCATCCTAATTGTAGCCAGGTCATGTTCAAACAAAAATTTAAGATTTTTACCTGTTTTTAACACAAATTTAGGACCATCTCCTAAAATTTTCATAAGTTCTTCATTAGAGTTAAGTAACGCCCAATATTTTTTCAATATATTTTGTACTACTTTGGTCCCATCACCATATTCAATGATCATACTCTCGTCATATCTGTTCTTGTCATTTTTCTTCTTAAACTGAACTTGATCTTGACCGATTCCAAGTATGGGTCTAAATTTTGTGGTGGGAACTTAAAATTGAGAGAAGTGAGCTTAAATGGCAAATGTTGTTAAATGCTGTGAATTAACCTGGTATTAATGACATGGTCTCTACTTTGCCTATTCTTAAAACTAGAGCTTTGACAAGATAATTTTCAAATGTTTTTTATGTATGTATAGTTTCTAAGGATGTTTATACACATATATTATTTGTTGCCATAATTTGATTAATAAGTGAATTAGCTTGGAATGGCTTTATAAAACCTAATTGCTTAATTGGTAGCTGTATTTTAAGGACAAGAATTAATGGGTTGGTATTCTGATGAAGTTTCAGTATTAACCTGAGACGAAAGCGCTAAATAAAACTGGATTTGTATATGGAGATTGCCTTTGTGTTTCTCTGGTGTTTTGCATATTTCACTTGATTACCCTGGCTGCGTTTTACAAGTTTTGATTTTTGAGGGTAACATCGCCTTGTTTTTATTCGAACATTAAACATCCCTTGTAATCTACCCTGTAATTTTCAGTCAAATATTTCATAGCTTATTTAAGTCCTGCCTTCTTTTAAACCTCATTTCTCTCCTGTATGTATTGTTCCTACAATTCCCATTTTTTCGTAGTAGTTTACTCCTACCCTTTTCTAAAGATGTCCGTTCCAGTTGTTTTATCTCTCTTAATATATTCACTACTTCTAGTATAGTTGGTTTAGATTTTGATTTCCATTTTCTAGTAATTGCTTTTTTGGCAGCCACCATAATTAGACACAGCAAGGTCTTACCATGTCTAGCTAGTTTCAGTTCTGTATCATAGCTCAGAAAAGTCATCTTCCTCGTCACACCAATCCACCCACCCAGCATCTCTAACAGTGCATCCCACAGGGAATCCTTAAAGTCGACCAACCCTCCGCACTCCCAGAAAATATGTTCCCAAGTACCTCTTTCTTCCCTGTCACACCTCCCAACATTTGCTGTGTACCTGAGGAAAAATTCTCTGGAGTCTACTTGGGGTATAAAAATATCTATGTAAACATTTCCAAGCAAAAATTCTAAATCATCTACGTTTTGTTGCATGTTTGGGAGATGTACATATATCCTCCCATTGTTTGTTTGTGAATTGATTATCCAGTTTCTCTTCCCAATCCTTTCTAACCTCCTGTGAGTCTTACAGTTGATGTACAATATTTTATATCCTCTACTATTCCTTTTTTAATGGCAGTGTCTGTTCTAGATTCTGCTAAAAACTCTCTGTGCTGATCTTTCATTTAGGACCACCCTATTTCTTTCTCTTTGCCTATACTCTATCAATCCTTGATAGGGAAGGCAATCTCTAACCTGCAGTCCAAATAAATTCTTGGCCTCTTCTCATTCTGTTATCTTTCACTCTCTAGTTATTTGCTTCCAATACCTTGGTTGCTTTGCCAGTTTTCTCCAATAAATTCCAGCCTCCTCTTGCCTATTGTCTATATCCCTAATTGCCGACATCCCTATCGGCTGATTCTCCTTTCTCCATTCCTGTGTTGGCTTAGTTTTTAGAATACTTCTGCTACTTTATGGATACAATATTCTGTATGATGATTGTTCTCCTTAAAAGCCTGCATCCAGAATCCCAGTCTCTCCTTGCATCTTGAGCCCCCTCCCTGTGTCAACATCATCCTTTTGCTATGTATAGGAGGCTTGACTGTTCAGCTTTGAAATACCCTTTCATCTACTCCATACTCTTTTTTTCATGTTCTTCTGGGGCATAGTCTAAAAACTGTATCATGTTTATTTTGTCTACAGTCAGTTTTGGTTGTTGTCAGCCCTTCTAGGATTTGGTCTTTAACTTTCTCCTAAACTGCAGTCAGGCCTATGTTCCCTGAATTTTCATATTCCATGAAGTATAATATGTACCACAGTTGCTGTTTTTCACATTTGGGCTCTTAAAAATTAATCATCTGCCTGAAATGTTAGTCTGGCATCTGCTATCATACTGTCCAGATAACTGGTGGCACATTTAGTTTTTATGTGTTGTCCTCGTTTAAGCTCATTAGTTGTCAGCTTTCTCCCTCTCTATCCTTGTGTCTGTTTATTACTGCTCCCACTATTCCTTACTTCTCTCCACATATGGCAGCCTCCTCCTTGCTTTCCTTTGCAAAGACTGAAGCATAGTATTTCTGAGTAACTTTGCTTTATCAGTCTTCATTAATATCCATTCCATGTTTGTTCTGTCCTAGCCAAGTCTGATCCTTTCACTCTGCTTTCTGCTGTATACCTGAAGAAGCCCTTGTTCCCCCTCCTGACCCTTTTCCACTTGTTTTTTACCTTGTGCCACTGCTACCCTCACCTCTTCTTTTGCCTCTGTGCTTATCCCTTGTACTATGCATCCTCTCCTTCCTCAGTATTTCCACCTCTTGTTTGCATTGTTTTTTCACCTTATCAATAGCTTTGTCCTTTTTTGTAGCCACATTGATATGTTTTTGTCTCTTCCTGTGTAACCCTTATCCATAGCCCTGAGTTTAGAATATGTGATGTATTCCTGTTTGTTTGCTCACTTGGTTTGTTCCCAGTCTTGTTTTGTTTCCCTGTCCACTAGCTCATCAGAACCCAGTTGCCCGAAATACCACATCATTGCCTTTTCATTTGTAATCTTCCCACACACTAAAACACAAAAACTGGACACCCTGACCCTTCTCTTTTGATTTTATTTATGTGAAGGTACTTGCAATGTTGGGTTAAGTGAAGAGGAGACTGATACTATTGTGTTGTAAGTGGGTTCTTTGTTGTAATAGCTTGTTGCATTTAAATTTAATACAAAAAAAAAGCTGACTGTGTTTACAAGGAATACATTTGCTTTATTATCTAAAGACAGTAAGCAAAAACATGTTCAACTAGGAAAAAAGTAACCTTATTAAAATTAAGCTAGAAAATGGGGTGACTGTGAGTACTAGAAATGTATATTTATTTAAAAAGAACAACATGGCACGCATTGTCCCTACATCTCCATTTCATTCTGTTGTAATACTTTGTTTTGGAGTGACAGCTATTGCCAGTATATGAAAAAGCACGTGAACATGAAATATTTGGAATTAAGTGGCACTGGGTTTGCGTTTTAAGGGAATTAGTTTGTCAGAGTAAGCCTTTTTTCACTGTTTGCTTTATTTGCACCATTTGTAAAAGTATTAGGCTGTGCTCATCAAATAAAATGCTGCATATTTAGTTTAGTTTTTTTAAAAACAGACTTCTACCTTGTTGTTTCATTTTTGTAATAGCCACCAGGTACCCTTCTTTTTCATAATGGTTTACAGCTGGCATTTCTTGTGATGTATTTAAGAAAAAAAATGTCCTTTCTTAGATCACAATTGCAGTGTTCCATACTGTTGGGTTATCATGACAAAATAACCTGATGACCAGCAAGGCTACCAAAGCCAAAATTTTCCATGCATGATCATCCAATTTATGACCATAGTGCATAAGTGCACATATATGCAAGATCTTCAGACTGTCTCGCTGCCAGTGAGAGTGCAGGTCTTACACTCATCAGCCAGTTCTTAGTGTGGTCTTTGGTATCATCCTTGCCTTCACCTATTCAGATAAGTACCCCATTGGGAAGTCTGCCTTGCTTTCTTTGTATCTTGGGGGTTTAATCTTAAAAAAAAAAAAAAGTCCATGGTGACCCCTTCTGTGGACATGGTCTTCCTAGGCTGTAACCTAAACAACACAAGATCCAGTCTATTTCCATGTATTTTCAGTTCCAGTTTCCTTTTTAGTCTTGCCTGCAAATGAAATTCTCAGAGCTCTGGTTTACATGGCTGCCTCTATTCCCCTTGATTCCTTTCTCAAAACTACATATCAGATCAGGTAGTAGATAAACTTTCTGGTCCCAATATTGTCACCATTTGGAAACAGTGATCCTGTTGCTTAATTTTCTGAAAAGAGAATTACAGTAGTGGTTCTCCTAGGTACGTCTCAATCCAGGGCTTCCATTCAGACCAGCAGTTCCCAATCAGGAATTGTACACAGATGCTTCAGACTTGGCTTTGGGACTCATGGACAAACACCTTAAGAGATAAAGGTCAGTGGACCCCAAAACAAAGGAAGGAACACACATATGTGAAGAAAATGAGTTCACTTATTCTGGCCCTGCAGATTTTTTTCTCACCATGGATGGAGTCCAGCTCTCCTCAAGACCTTCACATACCGTGCAAGTCATATGTGGTATATAAACTTGCGGGGGACCAAGTGTTATCAGATATGTAGGCTGGCTCTTCTAGCATAAGACCAGGCTGTAAAAGCAAATCAGTCCCAAGAAGCAGTCTACATTCCCTCCTGGGGCATTGTCTTGGCAGATTCTTGAAGCAGAGCCATGGAAGACGAGCAGCTCAGACAGTTCTGCTCCAGGATAACTTGCCCTCCAGGTCTGGAGGATGGATGTCATGCCCTTCCCTTCTGAAGGGAAGTTTCTTTATGCCTTCCCTCCAACAACCCCTAATCCTGAAGGTTCTGTTAAATATCCAAAGGGATAAACCAAAATTCTTGCAGAGGACTCCCTTTTAGCCCAGGCATCATTGATTCCCCCTTCTCATTCTGGTCACGGGTCATCAAAAGTTACTCTAGAGTGGACTTGCTCATCTCATCCTTCTGTCTGTAAACCTGACAGTGAGGATGATAAAATTATGATCCCTTCCCAAACACCAATTTTCTGAGAATGTGCTACACGTTCTTCAGAAGGTAAGGAAATCTAACACTGGAAAGTCGTGTGTGTTCAAATGGAAAATATTTTCTGGCTGGTGTCAAAAACAGAATCTTGTTCATGCTGCAATTCCTAATATTCTTTTCTATGTGAGCTCAGTTGTTTAGAGCTTGTGTAGCCTATTCCTCCATGAAGACTCATTTATCTGCCATTTCTGCATGTATACCTCCGGATCCACCACTGTTTAGAATTGAGGTTAAGCAGTTTCTCAGGGATGTCTCGTTTACACCCACCTAGGAGGGCTGTTTCTCCCTCAGTGGGATCTTTACTTTGGCCCAGCTACCTTATGAACCAGTGGCTTTGACATCTCTAAAATTTTCTACATGGAAGACCATTCTTGTGGCCATTACTTCTGATGGAGGGAAAGGTTTCCAAACTTAAAGTACTTATGGCTTCTGTTTCCATAAGGACAGAGTTTTCCTAAGGGTTAACCCGTCCTTTACGACTAAAGTAGTCAGTGAGTTAATCCCTCAACCAAGCCATTAACCTTCCCACCATTTTTTTTTCTAAACCCTCAAAACAAAGGTGAAAGACTCTTATATTCCCTGCATGTGCACAGGTAGCGCAATTTTTTTATCTGTATAAAATTAGACATTCAGAAGACAGCTGTTTGCTCTTTCCAGGTGGTCAGCTTGGGTAACCATGTTTCTTTTAAGAAAACCATTGCTAATTGGATTTCAAAGTCCATTTCTTTTAGTTATGCCCATTATGGTAGAATCCTGGCCTTCGCTGATTAAGGCCCCGTCTGCAATAGCAGTTGCTTCCTCCAGAACGTTTTACAAAATAATTAATTCCAGGCCTGTTTGAGGCAACCAGTTGATCATTTGTGTATACTTTCACAAAGCATTATAGGGTAGGTGCATTTTCTAGATTCAGAGGCCTCCTTTGCTAGATCTGTTCTGTCTGGATTAACAGTTCATCTATATCAGATCCGTCCATGTTTTCTAAGTGTTAAGCTTTGGGTATCACCAAACTATTGGAACAGCAATCTATGGAAGGACATTTACAGTTCTATAAAAACTTACCATAACAGTAGATGTCTTGCTGATCACTGTAGTATTGCTTATCTTCCCCCTTTTTCATGCCTATGTTTTGTTCTCTGTTTGCACATGGACTGAAAGGGAACCATTCTTTAGTTTTTGTCCTCTTAGCTAACATTTTTTCTTTTTAAGTTTCTTGCTCAGGTGTCTCCTGGCTTTTAGCTAGTTTGAATATCATGCACTCATGCATTTGCTTTTATACCTTTATGTCCATGGTCTTACTTCATACATTTGTTGTATGACTACGTGGAAGCTTTTGGCTTTGGTATCCCAACTGGACACCAGGTTATTTTGACGAGATAAACCATGCATGAGTGCTGCAACCGTGATCAGTAGGACATCTTACTGTTATGGTAAGTTCTTAACTGTACTCTGATATGCATCTTGTTCAGGTAACCTCTTCATTTAGCCATGATGTTACATCTCTTTTATAATCTATTGATTTACGTCTTGCATGCCCTACAGTTTTCTACACAGTGCTAGTGACTGATGCCTGTAGCCTTGTATACTGAAATGGGAAATTTAGCTACAGCACATAAGATTGAGATAAAGATGCAATGAACAGTGCCCTGTATGCAAATGCTGTTTATAGTGACAGTATAGTGGTACAGAGGACTTCAGCAAGTTATCTAAACAGTGCTTCCCTCATTGGAAAAAGAGTAGTGGTGCAAAATTAGTATGTCGTATAAGCTGCATTTTCAGCAATCTGTGTTAAGCCTGTGGGCACATGCCTGCTTAAACTGGATCATGTAAACTGATTCTTCTTATTTTCTCCTTATGTCTTTCTCTCCATTCCCTACAAGCATTGGTTACCTTGTGACCCTACTGTCCCATTCCTTGCTCATTACCAAGAGCAAATGAAACTCAAAAGTATTAGATTAAAAGGGACCTGGTAATATGTACTGTCTTCTTTTACCATCATGACTGCCCAGGTATATTAAAAAGCTCCAAGTTCTGGAATATGCAGATACCTGGTGTACCAAAAACAACTGAGCTAAATGCAGAAAAGTGCTGCACAGTAGCATTCAATAATGCTTTTCCCCTTTAGACATGGTCAAAAGAGACCCGATTACTTATGTGGACATTTCTCTCTCTCATTTGATATTCATGTTTCAAGCATAGTCAGGAAAGCTAATTGATGATGACATCAGATAACAGGGGGATATAAGGAGGGAAGTGGGATAAGCAATGTGATTCTGATGAAATCCCTATGGAAGGGAAGAAAGCGCTCAGTCTAATTGTATATATTTTTTTTAAAAAGTTTTGTTAATAAAATTGGTCGTGAGTGAACGTATCTACAGCGGTGTCTAGTTTGGTATTATTGGTGGACATTGACACTGTTGGGCTCTTTTTCTTGTTTTATAGTCAGGAAAGCTGTGTGGTCCAGTCTTTTCCAAGGGGACATCTTCAAGATCCAGAAAAGTCTTCTTACCATTGTATCTTTTCCTTATCAAATCAGTCATTGAATTGCAATATCCCTTTGGCATGTATAAATCCAAGCATATCATTCAACTGGAAAAGCCCCAGACATTTCTAATGAATAAAATGAATGGCCCTGAGTTCAACAGGCTTTATACTCTTCTACTGGCTGCTCAGAGATGACAAGCTTCTTGTTTTCAAGTCATGAATGATCAAATTTTGTTTGCTCACTATATCCTTTGGGGGGGGGGCAGTGGGTCTACAAGTATCCACAATACTGACCCAAATCTACAATTGCAAATAAGACTCGCTGGTGGCATAGGTTCCTAACTCAAGCTATTCCCAGCCTGTGGAGTAAGTTATCACTACAGGTCAAAGTATTGCTTTGACTACCTTTAAGGCTAGTTTTTGATTGGATGGGATAACACATATTACACCAAGCTTACTTTGTATGGCCCTGCTTGATTTGGGAGGTGTGCCTTATGCCTGAAAAGGGTGGCAATTAACTTTTAAGTGCAGCTGGTTAAAGGTGTATATCGATAGGCATCTTATGGTCCCTATAATGGCTTGCCTAGTACTGTTCCTGTGCTCTTGGAAAACGGTGACTTCTACTGCTTAAACATTAAAAAACATTAAAATTAAAATTAAAAAGCAACAACTTTTCATGTTTTCAAGGAATGGTCAGATATTGTTTGCAGCTGTTCTTTAGAAAGTCAGCATGATAGGAGTGCAAACATTAAAATACGTTGTATATAATGTTTAAGTTTTCATTTTTTAAGCTGGTATTTATTTCCAACAGATCTGCGAATTTCCCTTTATATTTCTGGAGCACTGAATTACTGGAGTCTGCAGTTACTCCATCTTAAGCACCTTAAACATTCCAGCTTTGTTGCATGCCCGTTCATGTTACTAGAAATTTGTTGGCAGTAGTTTACAGCTGATTACCATTTGCCAATTCATACATTTGTTAGAACAAAAGGAGACTTTGTGTCTGTGTGGGTGGATGGGGGCTGTTTGATTACTAAGTCACACAAGCCGTTCCTACATACTGAGGAACTGATCCTGAACTCAGGGGCATTCTGCTTGAAAAAAGATAGTGTGCTGTACTTAATTGGTCTTTGAGACTGTGCCAAGAAAAGAAGATGAATTGTTTGATGCTGCCGCTAACAGCAAGAAAACTGAAATTTGACACTGATATAGGCTGCATCATTCTTTCCTTCCCACTTTGTCCCAGCTTTAGTCTTTTCATGTTTTGTATTCTCATCATCCTTCTGTTGTAAAAGTGTTAACTGACTGTGGTTTTCCTTAACCTTTTTTACAGCAGTTGATGGCTTTTGCCCACAGTCACTGCAGTCTTTTGCAACGCCCTTCAGTCTTCACAGTCCTTGGGTTCTTCTAATATTCAGTAGCCATTGACGTCTGCATGTTTGAATTTGTTCGGTAACTACTGTGGTATGCAGGATTGTCTGATGTAAGATTTTATATGGAAAGCACAAAAGCTGCCAGATGTACAGTCTTTGCTTCAGAAGTTAAAGCCGCACTTAAAGCAGTTTTATAGCTTTTTCCCCCAAGTTATTGCCTTAACAAAAGTACTGTAGTGGCAATATAGAAGTGTCTGTACTGAGTAATAGATTTTGTCAAGTCTGACTAGGCAGAGTTCAGTTTTCATCCTAAGAGTGAAGTTCCTTTTTACAAAGTCTGGTTTAAATACGACAGTGGTCAGTATAAGACTACAACAGAATGTTGAAGTATACTATGCCGACAGCATCAGTAAATGTAATGTTTAGTCCTGTGCCTGCACACTAAGCCAATAGGCATATGTAGCTTTTAAAAGTCATTGTAACGTGGGGAGGGACTAAAATTGAGTACTGTGTGTTTTTAGGTGGAGGATTCCCATAATGAGGTGTAAGGTGGGCTTAACAGAGTAAGAATGGAAAGAAAGAAGAAGCACGAGTCTTGAATAGAGACAAATTCAAGACTGCTGGTGGACTTAAAGAATGATGCAAGGAAAGCATGTGGTTGTATGGAATATAACCAGACAATATTCCAAGAAATGAATAATGAGCACTTCTGAGAAGGATGCATTTGTCAGGAGAAGTTTTCAGGAAGCAGTAAAAGGAAGCAGAGAAATCCTAAGGAAAGAGAGGGGAGGGTTCAAATAGCTGAACATATCCTAAATTAGTAAAGCTGGTTAGCAATATATTCAATTATGCTGGAGATGTACAGCTTGGATAGTTGTGATGTTACTGTTAAACAGCAGATCCAGTTTGAAATTAAAGAAGATTTTAGCACTGTGTTATAATTGACCCGAATTAGGGGTTTGCTTGATGTCAAGGAGGAGTACATTTGTACCATAATTCTGCCAATAGCACAATGAATAGCAAATTATCTTGATTTGTGGATTTTAAAGTTTTGTATGGTGATACTATTGCAAGCTAATTTTTTTTCTTGGGATATAGCACTGAATCAAGTTTAAATAGCTGGACATTTATTGAAAGGTTCTGTAGTGTTATGGGCATGTTATTTTGAGCAGATGTCAACTAGTAAGTTCTAGTCAGCCTGTTTTTAGAGAGAGGCTGTGTCATAGCCATTTCGGAAGAGAAAACCAGCAGATAATCTGGTGGCAGTTAGCAGGAATGTTGTGTGCGGTGAATGTTGGTGAGGCACTGGAAAGGCATATGAGAGGCTAGCTAGTAGTGAAGAGTGGGCAGTAGTTCACACTTGGTCATTTAGCAATTAATTTTGTACCAGAACTGTTTCCAGTAGGCTTTTATGCACTACATTTTAATTAAATTTAATTTGGTGGTAAGTGGTTGCATCAAGTATCGCCAGTGCTATACAAGACAATGCGAAGATTCCTTGCTAGATTGGTAATGCATGTCTATTTTTGTGTTATCTGAGTTCAGTAGGAGTGTAGAGTTGGACAGACAGAGTTTTGAATGCAACGGTATGATAGCTGCAGCTGGGAATTGAGGTAAGAAATGCTGAGTCATCTGTGTTACTTGAACTTTCCATTCACATTCACTTCATCTAAGATACAGAAATACAAATAAAATTAGGTCAAGCAGATGTTTAGACTGCCTTCCCAACCACATAATTGATTGAGTATAGACAGAAACGTATAGGGGAATGCTAAGTGAAAGATTGGCTCTGCTAGAGTTTTTATTTGTTTAGAACACAAGCTGCTGTTAGAAAATGAATAATTAGTAGGGCATGTAAATTTTGCACATTAACTATAATAAATCAAGAGGTTAGGAAAGCTTGAGAAAAGAAAATGGAAATGGTTTGCAAAGGGGGAATGGGAGGACAAATGCTTGGCTCCCAAGGATGCAACAATGTCCAGAAGGTTTAGGATTTTTTTTGCTCAGAAGTGTTTGTTTAGGTATTTTATACCCCAAGCAGAGTACAGAAAAAATGTTCAAGTAGATAGCAAATGTTTGTGATTGGAAAGATGAGGCAATTGGGGAACATATATTTTGGGGAATGTAATGAGTTGGCAGATTTAAAAAAAAATCCTTGGAGTACTTTGCCAGAAGTACTGTGGGAGTAAATTGTAAGTAAAAAAATTATTTGGTTGAGTTGGGACTAGGATCTGAATTGCCTAGACATAGTAAGGCTTTAGTAAATGTAATGCTGTTGGTTGCCAAGGAACACTTAGTAGAACATGAAAATCAAAATCTAAACCAGTTGTAGTTAAACTACTGAATATATTAAAGGCTGTAAAAGATCTGGAGGTGACATCTTTAGAAAACAGAAAGAGCAAATTGTATAGAAATGGAATTTGTGTTAATACATGCAGAATAAAGATCTGGAGGCGGTGGAGTGAGATTTAAGGGAGGGCATGAATTGAGTAATGTATATAATGCTGGAGGAAGTGAACATTGTTAAAAGAAAACATACTGCATGAAAATGATTTACTGTGGTTTATTTTCAGTTTGTGTATGTGTTAGAGCATATGTAATTTGATGCTTGAAAAAATAAAAAGCAAGTAATACAAATCAAATGTAAGTAGAGTGCAATATAAAAATAATCAAATTTCAGCAAAAATGAAATGTTACTGATGGGAGAAAGGTGTAGAAAAAGCACCACGTCTGGCTGAAAACCAGTAAAGATTGAGCTGAGTGGTATTTGAGGAAACATATCTCTTGTCAAGAAATATATTGAATTAAGGGAGGCCTAATGTTGAGGTTCTTAGGGTATCCCAGTGTAGATGTGGTTGATTTGGCAAATATTTCTGTCAAGTAAATGGTGTGGAGTAAGAACATGAGAATCCACTAATTGTCTTGCACGTAAACCTACAGGGAAGAGAAGTGTGAAATAAGGTATTGAAAGCTTTAGAGATCAAGAGAAAATGAGAGATTTATTTCACCATCATTCAATACCTTTCTAAACAGTCATTAAATGCTGACTGGTATGAAGTCATATTTTGGAGAAAGGAGGTTGCAAGTATCTAAATATGAAATGATTTGCTTGTCCACTTTTAAGTTTTGACAGTTGAATGCAATACAGTAAGGTCTGTAATCGCGCAAATCATTTGATGCACCTCTGTGTAATTTTAACTAATAAAGACTTTCCATGATGTAGATTTGTAGTTGTACATAAAAAGTGTAGAAACTGGACAGACTATTCCATCTGCAGCAAGGCTGAGGTATTCCAGAAGCCAGAAAAGAATTTAAAGTTTAAAAAGTAGTGCTACTAAGAAGACAGTTGCCTGTGGTTTGTACTGGATAAAAAAATCCATAACCTCAGCTGCTATGTACTTAGCATTAACTATTATGAGGGAAAGGAGTATTGAGAAGTCAGAGATGGCACTACAGAACAGGATTTACTAGCAGCATGTAATAGGATTGTTATCCTTGAGGTTGCCTAGCGTTTGAATGTTAGGAGTCCCCAGCATTTTTTTTTCTGGACAGGTCAGGAATAAGACAAGTAGCATTGACAAGTCTGCAGCATCTACAGAAAGAAACTGTAAGGTGGATAATTATGATGAGTGTCTGTGGGTAATCACGAAGAAGAGAAAAGTAGCATTACAGAGCCATCACTGAGCACTATGAGTATTATGAAGTAATATTTTAGCATCCTTTTGTTCTGGGCATTCTGCTAGAATGTTAAAACTCCCACATTCCTGCAGGGCCATACTTTGCACCCTCCTCAATGCCCCCTCCCAGTGCATATTCCTCAGTGCCTGTGCTCCTGCCCCCCCCCCCCCATCCTGGCCTTCCTAGAGCATCCTGGCTACGTTTGCCTTCCTTTTCTCCAGCCTTTTTTTTTTTTTCCTGCATTCTTTAAACCATGCCCTAACCGATAGACTGCATTGTATTAACTGGAGGAAGTATAATTTAGTCAGGTGTCATAAGGGCACTAGTCCTCAGGTTGGGTCATAGATGCTGTATGGTGCATTTTGGTGTTTTTCCCAATTTCGTACCAATGATGGCCTGAATAAAAATTATGAGAAAAGAAAGCTTCTTTCCCCTTCCAAGGAAAAAAACAAGTTTTCTACAAAATTTAATGTTCAGAGCTAACAAAATAGGTATGACACCGAGAAGACATACTCTGGAGGATGCAGAAGAAATGTCTAGGAATGTCTTTTTCTTTACACCACCATAAAAAAAGGCACCTTCCATGTATCCCTCTGTTATTAGATGATGAAAGTGAGGGTCATATATACTCAGTATGCCTCCTCCAATAGTTACCTTTTGTGTACCCTTCAAATGTCAGACTGAGATAAAACTGAAAGTACAAGTAGAACACTGTAACATATTTCAGTCTGTTGCTTTCAGATGTATGTAAACTGCATGGCTTCTTTTCTGTGCTCCCAAAAGATGACTGCCTGTGTATGCATCTTATGTTTGACTGTGAGGAAAACAAAACAAAAAATAGATTGCAGTAAAATATTCTAGCTTGTTGCTTCTAGACATAACATTGCTATAATGTCTTTCTGTACACAGTTGTGAGGAAAGTTAAAGAAATGACTATACTCTCTCCATCCCCAACAAAAGCTATAATGACCTGTGTACACGTCTGAGACTTGATTGTGAAAAAAAGAATTTGTGACCATGCAAACTACAGCAACCTGTGCACATAATCTGACCAGGGAAGGTTTGAGACAAGATAGGGTTTAGGACTGAGCCTGCTACTAAACCTATGTTAAAATCCATTTAAATAGCCTGGGGTCCGCCTGGTTCTAGGAAGCTTTGATTGTCTGGATGAACTGTGATGCATTTTATGCCTTTTTTGAAAGATAACCTAATTTATACTGCCATCCAGAAGAGCTGTGTGCACCTGGCAACATTTTATGTCCACAGATAAAAAATTGGTGATTGTTTTTCAGATACACTGTCCTGAACGAGCAGGATCCATCACTAAATGTACTGATTTTTTTACAAACTCACATCTGTCACTATCCCCGAGTAGTGGAGTCTATCATAAGATATATTCACCCTCCTTTCTTCCCTCACTTATGCACTGTCCTTCCCTCCCTCACTTATGCACTGTCCTTCCCTCCCTCACTTATGCACTGTCCTTCCCTCCCTCCCTCACTTATGCACTGTCCTTCCCTCCCTCCCTCACTTATGCACTGTCCTTCCCTCCCTCCCTCACTTATGCACTGTCCTTCCCTCCCTCCCTCACTTATGCACTGTCCTTCCCTCCCTCACTTATGCACTGTCCTTCCCTCCCTCCCTCACTTACACACTGTCCTTCCTTCCTTCCCTCCCTCTCTCTCCCTCACACACTGTCTGTCATGCTCTTGCTCGCTCACTCTCATTTTCTTGTGTGAACTTCGTTCTCTTAACAGAGTGCCCGCCCTGGTCTCCTGTGTGCTCTCCCAGCCCTGGTCACCCTGATCGCTCAAGCGTCCTCCCAGCTGTAGTCTCTTTCTGAAGGCAAATTGGAGGAAGAACAGCTCACCTTACAGAATGCCTTTAGGGTTGGAGAAAAACAGACCTCCTGGCTAAACCCGCACAGAAACTGGGAGGACATTTAGACCCCAAACAGATGAAGCTAGAACCAGTAGCTCAACCAGAGGTAAGTTCTGTGATATGGTAATGCTTCTTACTAAGCTACTGTACCAATGAACATTTGCTTTCACACGCATCCTGCTCGTGAGAGAACACCAAAGACTGCACGCAAAGCAGAGTAAATGGATGTAATGGAAAGTGAGAGATTATGGCCAATTTGTTCTTAAATACCCTGCCACTGACACACAAGAATACACCACAATACTAGGTTTACGGGGATTTCAGCAAATGTAGTACATTGTGTGACACTATGTATGCCACACCAGATAAGTGACTGCTATTCACCAGTAATGAGGAAACAGGGGAAAGTTACTTTTATCCACAGACTGCTTCTGTACTTACCAGTTACACCCAGTTTACACCTCAGTTGTGTTACTGTGGTCATTAAAAAATAATCACAGCAGTATACTTCATATTTGTTTCACACAAATGCACAGTAAAGAAGTCCATCTTGTGTTACAGAAATGCGCACTAGTCCTGAAAGCCAG
Source organism: Protopterus annectens (assembly GCF_019279795.1). Taxonomy (NCBI): domain Eukaryota; kingdom Metazoa; phylum Chordata; order Ceratodontiformes; family Protopteridae; genus Protopterus; species Protopterus annectens. Next base: position 622,990,584 of record NC_056741.1, on the reverse strand, counting down.
ATTAGTGATTGTTTAAAATTGAGCAACCAAGAGTGCCAATTACTTAATCCATTTAAAACTGAGCAACCAAGAGTGTCCAATTATTTAATCCATAGATAGCATCACTTACAACTAAACAATTAGAGCCTATTTTTAAAAATGTCTTTTGGCATCTGATGGTCATATCTTATATTTCATCTTTGCATCACACACAAAACAATAGCCATGCCTTAAAGTATTCCCAGTTGTGTCACACAAATAACATTAGTCCTGCAAAGCAATCTAAATAAGCAAACAGCAGACTATTGTAATTTCCTTCATAGATAATCCCAACAATTATATAACTATATGATGTCCTTCAAGAATGCAACTGCAGTCATAACATATGGGTTGTCCTGCCTCAGGCAGCCCTCGGTCGGCCGAATTCCAAAGTCTGGGTCCGGCGTCGGCTGGTGTTGCCTCCTCTCCGACGTCACAACGGCTGGAAGTATAAAGGCATCGGCCGACGCCATCTTCTTCAGTCTTTCTTGCCACGCGGTGCCCGAAGCAGAAACAGTTTGCAAGTGCCGGTCGGTCAGCTCCTGTGTTTTCATACCGAAGTCATCTAAAAGCTAAGTACCCCGTTGGGGAACATTTTTTCTTGCCTCAGCCGATGTCAGAACAAATTGAGAAAGTTAATAATTGTTTGTCTTGTGGTAAACAAATACCTCATAAGGACTTCCATTCTTACTGCCTTCCTTGCCTGGGCCCAGACCACGACGTCTCGGCCTGTGCTTGCTTTAATAAGCGCACTCTCAGGCGCCAGGCAGAATTTGCCGAAGACTTTTTCGGTGAATCTTTTGCGTATATCATGCCGTTGGATCAACCGACATCTCAGTCTGCCAAAAAATGAAAGGACCGGGACCGACATCCTCGGCCCGCATCCACCTCCGATGCTACGCCTAACCCCCCCGCTAGTGCTTCGGTCCCTTCGGAAGCGGTAATTCAACCGCTCCAGGCCGACGACACAGCGTTAACACGACCTTCGGTCTTGGAGATCTCTCCATTGCCAGTTGTTGATTTTCCTCCGGAAACCGAAGTTCTGGATCTACCCGACACCATTTCTGTAGACAAGGTTACTCCTGCACGTGGGGCTGCTAGGCCTCCTGTATCCATGTCCATTAAGGCCTTTGCACGTGCTAAGGCCGCCAGCCAGGCCAAGGCCCATCCTAAACCTGCTGCTCAGGCCCTTTCTTCTGATAAACAGATCATGTCTCTTGCTGCAGATCTTATTTCTCTTATCAGGGGGTCTCAGCCTCATCTAGACAGAGGTTCTCGGCCACCTGCAGAGAAAAGGCCCAGAACAGAGCAGGCTGACAACCTTTCTTCAGATGAAGCCTCTGGGGATTCTGAGCATTCTGATACCCAAGAAGAATCCTTCCAGGCCTACGAGGACTCTGATGCTGAGGAATCAATTCCCTCTGCCTCCCCTCCAGAGGATTTCTTGTTTGGTGAAGTCCTGCATTCTATGAGGGAACATTTTAAATGGCAGGGTCAGGAATTCTCTGATTCCAGGAAAAGGTTACGTACCTTCCTCAAGCTTCCCCAGCACAGACCTTTAGCTATTCCTCCAGTTATGGATGTTTTGGATGATGTTTTCTCTGACTCCAGTGCTAACCCTGATTCTCTTCCCCCTGCTCCTGTCAAGCCTGGCAGATATTATAGGGTCCCTGACACCCACAAGCATCTCTTTAAGGCCCACTCTGTGGATCTAGAAACTATTTCACAGGGCCCCAAGGGAGTGGCTACTTCCACTGCCAGAAATCCACTACCAGCGGACAGGGAAGCTAGGTCCCTGGAGAGATGGGGTAAAAAAATTTATACCTCTACCACCCTAGCCATGAGGTCACTCAACTGCCTTTTTCACATGTTTCAGTACCAGGATTTTTTACTGGATGATTTACAGAAAAAGTTAGCCTCTCCTGAACCTATTGATAGGAAGGCATTGCAGGATCATATACATAACACTCAGCAGGTTAACAACCATTTTCTTCAGTGTGGTTATGATGCATTGGAAGCTTCATGTAGGGCAGCTATGACTGGGGCTGTGATACGTAGACATGCTTGGTTAAAAGTTCAGTCTTTGCCTGACCATGTTAAAGTAAAGTTACTGGATGCACCTCTGGAAAAACAGAAGCTTTTTGGTGCTAATGCACAAGATGTGTTGAAATCCATTGAGGAAAAAGCTAAGTCAGTACAGACGGTCAAGGATTTCCTTCAGGTTCAGCCACCCAGATTCAGCAGAAACTGGCCTTCATAAAATTGGTCTTTCCCAGGCTCTGACAAGTTTCAAAGGGGCAAAAGCAGGCGTGCCCGAGGTAGAGGGCAATACCGAGGATCCTACCGGGGCTGCCAATGGCAACCTCCAAATCAAAGAAGTGGCGCAGACAGCCCGGCTGCACCACAAGGACAATCACAATGACTTGACTTTCATACCGCCTACAAAGGCTCAAAGAGAAGCACCTTTGGGCGAAAAATTGTCCTTATTCTCAAAAAACTGGCATATCTTAACCAAGGACAACTGGATATTGGATTTAATAGACAAGGGTTACAGATTCCACTTCCATACTTTACCAGTAAGACAAGGCATGCCAAACCTGCCACATCATCAAAGGGCAGAGGCACTCACTCAAGTTTCAAAGCTGTTAAGTATAAAAGCAATAGAAAGGGTTCCTCCTCAGGAACAAGGCCAGGGATTTTATTCAAGACTGTTCCTTGTTCCAAGAAAAGAAAACAAATGGAGGCCTATACTGGACTTGTCAACTCTAAATACTTTTCTCATTGTGCCAAAGTTCAAAATGCTGACGCTGCAGCAACCCCTTCCCATGCTGGGCAAGGGGTCATGGCTGGTCACTCTGGACCTCAAGGAGGCATACCTGCATGTCCCAATCAGACAAAGCTGCAGAAGATACCTCAGATTTCTTGCAGGGACAGAGAATTATCAATTCTCAGCATTGCCGTTTGGCTTATCTACTGAGCCCAGAGTGTTCACGAAATGCCTGGCATCAGTAGTGGCACACTGCAGAATCCAGGGGATTCAAATATACCCCTACCTGGACGACTGCCTCATACAAGCAGACAACAAACAAACCTTAAAAGCAAACTTGGACTATGTCATTCAACTACTGCAGGCCTTGGGATACACAGTCAACATTCAGAAGTCAAGACTAGTACCATCCCAACAGATTATTTTCCTAGGAGCCAAACTGGACACAGAAACTTAAATGGCCTACCTCACAGAGGAAAAACAGCAGCAGTTACCAGAGTACTTCAAAGGCCTAGCAAAACTCTCCCAGCTGACTGCAAGGAAAATCCTGCAGGCCCTGGGGTTCATGGCATCTTGCATTCTTCTGATACCTTTGGCAAGACTTCATATGAGAAAGCTGCAATGGTATTTAAAAAGCTTATGGTCTCAACACAGCCAAAGCCTAGAGGATGTAATCCCACTTATTCCATGTCTGCAAAAGGAATTTTTGTGGTGGGCTCAAGCAAGTCGGTTAAACAAAGGCATGTCTTTCAACAGACCTCAAGCAGGTCAAATGATTACAACAGACGCCTCAGATCATGGATGGGGGGCGCACATGGAGGGCAGATGCATTCAAGGCCTATGGACATCAAAGGAAAGACATCTGCACATAAACCAAAAAGAGATGTTGGCAGTGATACATGCAATCGAGACCTTCGAAAAATCACTACAACAAGGACATTTGCTAATAAGGACAGACAACACCACTGTCATGTGGTATATAAACAAGCAGGGAGGCACTCATTCTTATCCCCTCTGCAGACTAACAATGCTTCTCTGGGAAAAATCTCTGAGTCTGAAGATACACTTGCAATCCCAGTTTGTGCCATGCAAGGACAATGTACTGGCGGACAAACTGAGCAGAAATTTCTTGGATCCACACGAATGGATGCTGCATCCTCACATTTTCTCACAACTAACAAAGACATGGGGAAGACCGGACGTGGATCTCTTTGCTTCCCACTTAAATCATCACCTGGAAAAGTTCTGCACAAGGACCCACCATCCTCTAGCCTGGAAAACGGATGCTCTCTCCTTCAGCTGGAATTCACTAAAAATTTATGCATTCCCTCCTCTACCTCTGCTGACCAAGGTGATACTGAAGATCAAAGCAGAACAACCAACAGGCATTCTGATAGCTCCAGACTGGCCAAAGCAACACTGGTACCCATTGCTGTTGAGCATAACCCGGACCAGACCGTGGCCCCTGACCATATGGCCCCTACTCCTATCACAACACAATTACAGGACTGTCCGTCAAGACCTGAAAACATTGCATCTGACAGCCTGGAGGTTACCATGACTCCTACAACTATCTCTCTTTCCAAAACAGTTCAAGAGATCTTACTGGAAACACGCAGACCTTCCACCAGAAAAACCTATTCAGCCAAGTGGAAGAGCTTCAGCATCTGGAATGCCAACAGGGGTCAGGACACAGCATTACTGAGTATTCCTTAGATTTTAGAATACCTGGCAGAGATGTTTCATACTGGACTCTCATACTCTTCTATAAAGATTCACGCCTCAGCAATTTCAGCAAAATACAATTGTGACCCACCAGTGTTTTCACATCCTTTACTAAGACAGTTCCTAAGAGGGATAAAGAATATCAAACCTCCCAGAAAACAACCAGTACCTGCATGGGACCTCAATTTCATTTTGGAAAAATTAACTCTTCCTCCTTTTGAGCCAGCAGCAACTTCAGAGATGCAATTCTTATCATGGAAAACGGTATTCCTATTGGCAGTCACATCTGCAAGAAGAGTCTCGGAGATACAGGCACTCATGGCAGTGCCTCCCTTCCTCATTTTTATTCAGGACAGAGTTTCTTTAAGAACCAATCCTACATTCATGCCAAAAGTTATTTCCAGGGTGTCTCTAAATCAAGCTGTTCACCTGCCTACTTTCTTCCCCAATCCTCAAAATAGGGGGGAAAAACTGCTGCATACTTTGGACATTCACAGGCAACTACGCTACTACTTGGACAGAACTAAGGCCACCAGAAAGTCTGACCAACTGTTTGTAGCCTATGCTGCTGGAGTACAAGGAAAAGCAATCTCCAAACAAACAATTTCAAAATGGATTGGACACTGCATCAGATTCTGCTATTCTTTCCATGGAAAAGGTGTGCCAGCCAATATTAGGCCACATTCCACCAGAGCTATAGCCACATCCACAGCTTTCCTAAGAGGAGTGGCAACAAAGGACATTTTAGAGGTTGCTACATGGAGCTCCGTGCATACATTTACCAAACACTACAACCTGCCCTTATACTCCAGATCCCGAGCAGGCTTTGCTTCGCAGTCCTGCAGGGATTTTAGCTACACCATCCCTCTCTTAGTTCCATCCACCCCAGCTTGGCTATGGTATTCAACCCATATGTTATGACTGCAGTTGCATTCTTGAAGGACATAGTACAGTTTTGTACCTACCATAAATGCAGATGTCCGATAGATATGCAACTGCAGTCGGATTTTCCCACCCTCCTACCCCTCTGCAACCTTTTTTATGGGTCCCTACCCCTATTCCTATTAGCTGGGGGTATCTCCTATGGTGTATCTGTTTATTACTGTTGTGCATGTTTGGAATTTCTTATCCATTCACCAAATTTAGCCTTCCTAGGAGGGCACCTGGCATCTGGGGCAAGAAACACTGAAGAAGATGGCGTCGGCCGATGCCTTTATACTCCAGCCGTTGTGACGTCGGAGAGGAGGCGACACCAGCCGACGCCGGACCCAGACTTTGGAATTCGGCCGACCGAGGGCTGCCTGAGGCAGGACAACCCATATATTATGACTGCAGTTGCATTTCTATCAGACATCTACATTTATGGTAGGTACAAAACTGTACTTTTCAAATATCTAACTCGTATAAAAGAAAAGTAGCACAGTAATCTGTTAACTAACTATAAACCTCTTAGGTTCATAGGTTCATACTAGGCTATCTGCCCTGGGGCAATTATAAGCCTAGCCCGATTCTGTATGGCTTACGCCACCCCTTGATTTGAGTATACTGTGCCCTTTTTAAGGTTTAGTTTACTGTGCCTCTGTCTAATAGTGACACGGGAGTAATCCCTGGGACAAACCTACAATCCCCCATCCACCTATCGAGATTCTTCTTGAAGAGATTCAGTGAGGTGCTCTGCCTCACATGAACTGAAATTCTATTCCAGAGCGAAGGGAGCCTCTGGGTTATGAACCTCTCCCTCCAGCAAGTTCTATTTATTTCTGTGCTGAGGTTCAAGTCCCTCGAGCATGTGGCTCTAAGGGATTTAGATTTACTGAGGTGGAGCATGTCCATTAATTCTGGATTTGACATAGCTTTGTATGTGAGGCATAGATCTCCTCGAAGTAGGCGGTATGCAACTGAGTAGAGCTGGTGGTTTTTTAACCGAGCAGCATATGGCATCTGTTTGAGACCCTTGATCCTCTTGGTGAGATACTTTTGGGGTCTTTCTAATTGCTGCAGGTGACGGGTAAGGTACATCCCAAAAGGGGCATTGTATTCTGTGATGGGCCTGATGAGGGATGAATAAAGGGGCACAATTGCTTCTCTTGATCTAGATGTGAAACCCTTCGTGATGAGGTGGGCTATGTAGAAGGTCTTTCTAACCACTTTGGCAATGTGGTTTTCATAGGAGAGATTGCTATCAACTTGGGTCCCCAGGTCCCTAATAACTTTCTCTGTACTTAATGGGTTTCTGCCTATGTGGTAATTTGTGGGCACATTGTTTTTGCCAAAGGGTATGACTATACATTTTTTGGCATGTAGCTTTAAACCATGGCGCTGGCACCAGTTGTCTCTCTCTGTGAGACCTTTTTGAAGGATGTTTGTGTCAGCTGGAGAGTCGATTATGGCGCCCAGTTTGCAGTCGTCTGCGAACTTGGTGAGCCATAGTCCTCCCACGTTTGCCTGTACCTCGGAAAAGTATATACCGAACAAGAATGGTCCCAGGACAGAACCCTGTGGGACGCCACTTGTGACCGGTTTCGAGTCTGACATGGATCCAGCAACTCTCACTCTGTGGGTTCGGTCTTTGAGCCAGTTTGCGACCCATCTTGTGACATAGGGGTTTATATTTAAGCTGGATAGCTTATCTATGATGCCCGAGTGGGGTATTGTGTCAAATGCCTTTGCAAGGTCCAGATAGGCTGTGTGGACTACCTTCCCTTCATCTATGGCTTTGGTGACTGTTTCGAAGAAGTCAACCAGGTTCAAAAGGCAGGATCTGCCCTTGACAAAGCCGAACTGGGTAGGATCTAGTGTCTGTAGGTCCCCAATGTCTTTGTTTGAGCTCCATGATGATCCTCTCCATAGCCTTGCAGACTAAGCTAGTCAGGCTTATGGGGCGATAGTTTCCAGGGTCCATAGAGGCTCCACCTTTGTGGAGTGGGACCACTGTTGCTGTACGCCATTCTGTGGGCACATATCCTATAGTGAGGCTGAGATTGTATAGCTGTTTTATTTGAGGGATAAGTTCCTCTTGGAGTTCATGTAGGACGCAACCTGGGACACCATCTGGTCCCATGGAAGCAGTGTTTTTTTGCTTTGGGGAGGGCAGCCTTCACCTGAGCATCAGAGATGTTTGGGAGGCAGCCCTGTGCCGGGATAGATACTTGCTCTTTTGGGGGGGGTTTGCACTGAACCTGTCTGCCAGGATATTGGCGATGTCTGTGGGTTCAGTGTATTTTTTGTCGTTTAGAATCAACTCGGAACAAGTCTGGGAGTTGCATCACAGGTTCCTAACATAACTGAAAAAAGCCTTATGATTGTCTTTGTTGTCCTGTGCAATTTTTCTCTCGAAGCTGGCCTTGGAGGATTTTGAGGGATCGTAATTTTTTGCTAGTACTGATCAGAGATGCCTTCCCTATTAGGGATTTTGCTCTATCATGTAGTAGCTTCTTCCTTCTGTTGTACAGTTTATTTATGGCAGGGGTCCACCAGACTGGACGCCTGCCTTTGGATGATTGGGTCTTGGTTTTGTTTGGGATAGCATGATCCATGCATTCCTGGAGATGTCCGTAGAATGCGTTTATATAGGATTCTGCAGTTTGGGCCATAGTTTCCACTGGCCCTGGGGCCTTGAAGGATTCCACTTCAGTTTTGAGAAGTGAGAAGTTTGCTTTTGAGAAGTTTTTCACTGTGGTTTTCTAGGCTGGGGGTGGGGTCGGGATGTGGACATCCAGTGAAATTAATTTATGGTCTGATCTTACCAATGAGGGATATACTTCTGGTGTGGAGCATAGAGTCTCCATGTTGGTAATGATTAGGTCTAGTATGTTGTCCCCTCTTGTGGGAGTGGTGACTATTTGTTCCATAGCATTTGAGTTTATAATTTCCAGGAACCTTTGGGCTAAGGTGCTGGGCCTTGAGTAGTGCTCCCAGTGAATGTCTGGGTAGTTGAAGTCGCCCAATATAATGGTGTTCGGAGAGATTTTCATGTTCTCCAATGTTTTCATGAAAGCCGAGTGGGATTCCTGACTTTGAGAGGGTGGTCTGTAGGATGCTACAAACTGAAAAGCAGTCTTTCCCACTGTTAGTTGCACATGGATGGTCTCCGATACTTCGTGCAATGCCACTAACCTGGAGGTGTGGATATCCTTGATAAATATGGAAACTCCCCCTCCTTTTGTGGTTCGGTCCAGGTTTTGGGGCCGAAAAGCATGATATGAGGTATAGCCTGGTAGTGCTGGGGTGCTCTCTGGAGCCTTGAACCAGGTTTCTGTCACTGCATAGATATCGATGTTCTCCATACTGAGGAGAGCTTCGAGTGCATGCATCTTGAGGTTAAGACTTCTGGCGGTTAGAAGCATTACCCTTAGTTTCTTGTTCCTTGAGCTGTCTATGGGGTGGGTTTGACTTTTGAGCCTTGCCTAAAAAGGCACTATGGGGGTGGCAAGAGCCTTTGCCAATATCCCAAAGCCCAGTGGTGACAGGTGCAAGCCGTCCCTAGCAAAGCAACGTGGCTTGTCGAGCATGTCATCCCAGGCTGACAGACACTGGATCCCCTTTGAATGACACCAAAATTTTAGCCAATTGTTAAAATCGATCATTTTGTCTTTGTACTGTGGCATCATTCTAGGTGAGGATAAGATGCTACTCAAGGTCAGGGTCATACCAGCTTGGGCTACATGATCAGAGAGCTCCTCTGTCTCTTCATGTAGTCCAGGGAGGTACGTCTCAGGTCATTCACACCAGCATGTACAATGACTGAGTCATATTTGTATTTGCTTTGGAGTGACCTGAGTGCTTGCGTTATGTGGCGGATCCTAGCACCCGACAGGCAGCTCACCGTGACCTTCTCTTTATTCAGCTTGGTGAGCGGGACGTCAGTGTGTCTGACAATAGAGTCGCCTATTACAAGAGTATCAAGTGTGTTATTCAGCCTTAAGGGCTGTGGCTGCTTGGCACACTGACTTTGTGGGCTATGTGTTGTGTGTGTTTTGTTTTAGGGTAGCGTTTGCTTGGATGTCTGCTTTGGAGGTCTCTGTTGCTTAGGTAGATTTTTATTTAGAGCCTCCGAGTATGTTTTTGTGTATTTGTGTTTGGTTCGCTGATGTGGTGGGACTATGTGATACTGGAATTGTGTTGTGTGAGGTTACCTTCTCCTCCTGACTGGTTACACCAGTTTTGAGATATGAGAGCTCAGTCTCCAGTTTGGCTAAATAGTTGCATCTCTCACATATATTTGAACCTGTTTGGAGGCAGAGAGGGTTGTCCGTGTACATGAGACAGTTGTAACATTGCCTCAAAATTCCCAGATTCACCAGCTGGACTGGAGAGGAAACCATTGACTGACCTTTGGACATGCTAGAGTAATATAGGGAAACTGAATTTAAGACGGACAAATAGAGGACAGGGTAATCGTAGAGAGTATAAGAGTAAGTAGTGCTTATGGTTTAATAGTGCTAACTTGTAGGATTACTTAATTGGACCAGTGAAGGGCCTTAGAATGAGAATATGGTGTTTAAATTGGGAGATAGAGCAGTTCTAAGGGAAAAAGTGAAGAGCAGACTTTGTGGAGCCAGGAATAGTTTAAACCCAATTAGGCGGCGCTGCCCGTTATTGCGCTATGCACAAAAACGCGCAAAACCGCGCAAAAAAGTTTTTTAAGAAAGGAAGATGAATGAGTTTGTAATTGATCCAAAATGGCCAATAAAACTACAGTTTCAAGTCAGTAACCACTCCCACAGGGGCAGGCAGGCTGCTGAATATTTTTCACTGCCACCGATCAACAGAGAGACTTCCCTTTAGCCCAAGCAAAAAATGGCCTCCAAGAAACTTACAAACAGTTCAAGAACAGCAAGCTTGTAACTGAACTTTTTTAAATCTCAGAAAAGTGGGAAAAAAGCAAGATTTTTTTTTTTTTGTGCAAGAATCTGGGGTAAAGGCCCCAAGTTAGTGACAGATTCTAAATATGCTATTATATACTTAAAACCTGGAAACATCAGTAAGTTATGAGAAAAGTCAAAACAAAAAGTATACTCCTTATACCCTTGGTGAAGTTTTGTCGATTGTAATGGTGGCAGTCAGATGTATTCACTTTTCATTAGGTTTTCATTTGCATTAAAATAATGTGTACTTTATGGCCTAACACAGATTTTGCATTAGTATGTATTTTTGAGGGCTATGAAGTCAAAAACTTGGCTGTTTAGCGACTAGAACTCTGATTTATGAGAGAACTATAACTGCAGAATTATTAGAAGAAAAATCATGGACTGATGAGAAGTATAAATAGCTAGTTGTCTGCCATGGTTTAAAAAATTAAGTCCTGTAAATTGGACTGTTTTGAATAGTTGCACTCCCAACTACAGCGTTCTCTTTTAGACCTTACTCAGACACTTACATTGCTACAGAATCTAGACTTATGGTGTTATTGTTGCTATTACCATTCATCATTCAAAGTTTCCAGACTTTCTGCTTGGTGCCACCCACTGTGATCTAGACAATGAATCACAAAGTCTCCTAGAGCCTTTGAGGCTCTGATTAAGCAAAAATACCAGAACTTAAGGCAGGCAGTGCTTTCCTTGTAGAGTGCTGCAGATATTGGTTGAGTGGCACCTTACATGGCAACCTAGGTCGCCTGTGCCTAAGGTTAGCTATGCCTACTGATTAAGATGGCCAATAAGGTGTAATACTATTGATTTGATGCTTAAAATACAGTTGTGTGATTGAAAGATGCTATGCCAAGACAATACCCATGAGCAAGGCTCATGATTAGCTTTGGTTAAATAGTTTATGGTGAATTTGGATGTGTTGCATGAAATAAGGTAAGGGAAAACCAGTGCTGATTTTGACTTGGAAGATAGTTGCAGGGACCCTGAAAAATACTCATTGCTTATTTTTGTAGATAAAGATGGTACTTTGTGTCATAAAGTTGTCTAATATCAGTTTAGGCAACAGCTACCTGTGCAGGGACTAGAAGGTTTTTACAGGTTCTTCCCTTCGTCTTTCTTAAGAGTTAGTTATTGACATTGTATTTCAGTAGTCTACATGCAAATAAGAAATGATGGAGATGAATTCACAAATTGAACTATGTTCTGTGAGTAAGTGAAGAGAATTATTTGTAGGTGATTGTTTTTGGGGAGGTGGCAGAAAAGCTCTTAGTCAGTGGTCTGAATCACAGTCAAGGTTATTATTGATAGTGTCTCTTGAGTGTGTGTGAAGAAAAAAAGTAGAAATTAGTGTTCCTAAAAAAGGGAAGAAAATGTTTTCAGTTGCATGCAGTTGTGCGGCTGTTAGAACGTCGTGGTCATATTAACAATTTTAACAGTGACACGATGCATGTATTTTCCAAAAAATGCTTAGCAAAATTTCAGTTTGAGAACCTGTAATGTTGTTGTTTGTCTTTCGGCTTTTCCTGGTAAAGGGGTCGCCACAGCGGAACTCTTGTCCGCTAATAATTGGCAGTCGATTTTTTACGAAACGCCGAGGTGCCAGCTCGACACCCAACCTTCAACGAAGGCACACCCATTTACGCACGCATGTCTTTCGAACGCTACTCGACTGCGGGGAGGACATGCAGACTCCACACAGAAGGCACTCCCAAGCCCAGCCGTGAATCGAACGAGAGAACCTCTTGCTGTGAGGTAACAATGCTACCGTCGTACCTGTAATGTTTGATGAAAAAAATTTAGCACTGCTGTTACAGAAAGTCTACTAAGAGCAGATTTAAAGATTAAAGTATAAATGGACTATCCAGTGTAAGACCGTAATTAACTTGTGTGGGAGCTCTTTGTTTAATATCTGGATTTGTAAGTTTTTTTTTTTTTTAATACTTTTACGTCAGCTTAGTAAAGATGCATTCTTAAAATAAGCCACAACTATGTCCAAGTGTATCTGAATTAATGAGGCTGTTGAATGGACTGTGAAGCAACAAACAGCAACTTTGGTGAATAGAGTCCGATAGCCTAACATTTTGACACTAACAAATTGAAATGAAATTTGTGGAAAAAACAAGGAAAATAAAACAGGTACAATCGTAGAAGAAATCTTGCAAGCCTTATCTTGTGTTAACAAATGTAATTTTAAAGATATGGTTGTTAAGCGTTTGTTCTACCAGTGTCTACCTCATGTTTTATCAGATAGTTGTATTTAATATGTATGTTTATATGTACCAGGGGGAAGAAAGAATATATATAAAAGGTTATTGCTGTGTAGTTTAGTCTAGAGGATTTCCAAGATGACTGCACCCTGATCAACGACATAATTTCAGATCCTCCAGTGTTCGGGGAAAAAAATGAAAATTAGAAGTCCGTAATATTGTCTGCTTGTAGTAAAATCCATTTACTGGCCGATACGTACACTACCTAGATGCAAGCAAAAAAGAAATTTAGAGAACCTGAAAGAAAACCAGGAAAGGTAAAGCAAAAACAGTGGCTGTGAAAAATTCTGCAGCTGTTTGACAAAAGTTCAAGCTTCAGCTTTAAGAGATGACTTACAGTAATTTCAAGAAAAAATAAATGAAATACACCCTGAAGTGGTTAAAAATAAGTGAAACACTGATGGAGTATATCAACTTGAATGGCTGGAAAAAAAAATAAGTGAAGTTTTAACTAGCTATTCAGATGAACTGATAAAACTGCAAAAATCAGAGGAAGAAATGAAGAAAAGGCTGGCTTTAAGTATAAGGCTTTTCAAAAAGCTGTTTCAAAAAATGGAGTTGATAGACACCATGCACTGAGAAAACATGAGTTTTTCTGCTGTACCAAAGAAACAGGAAGGTGCAGACTGTATTAATTTTGTAACTGGACTGGTATTCAACAGCAGGATTTAACTGAAAGTACATGTTGAGTGTATTCTCCAAACCTCATCATGAGAAAACAGCTAAGACTGGTAATTAGTAAAGATGCAGTCATACCAACAAAAAAATTGATCCCGGTAAAACTGTGGCAGAAGAAAATGTATTAAAAATTGGAGACAGCTGAATGTTTGTAGAAAATGGAATGCACCAGGTAGAAGAGTAGCAAATTTATCCCAGCAATCGGGGCATGTTGAGTCAAGCTGTTGAAGACTGGGGGTGGGGGGCACTTAGTGATCTAAAAATGAACATTTTTTTAAAAATTGAATACCACAACATATGTTCACTTGGAGGACATTTTAAGGACATTTGAAGCTTAGCCAATTCCCTTTTGGTGCTTGAATTAACATTTCCTGATTGTTCTTGCCTAAACCATGGCTAATAATTGTATATTAGCCCTAGTGAAAATAACTGTCATACCATGGATAATTTGAGGGGACCCATGTAAGGGATGCAGCATTTAGGAGCTGACTCTATCCGTTGGTAGCTGTTCATAAGGGGCATAGGGGTAAATGTAGGTTTTCCCACCCACTTGTCAAGGATGTTCTTCGTGTTTCACTGTTGCAGTCATAACTGTAGGGTACTCCTGCCGGCAGGCAGCCCGAGGTCGGCCAGAATATCAGTCTGGGTCCGGCGTCGGCTGTTCAGCTAGAACCCCGACGTCAGAGCGTATGGGTATAAGGCTGACAGCCGACGCCATCTTCTCCAGTCTTTCTTGCCGTGCGGTGAAAAGCAGTTCGCTAGTTGTTGGTTGGCGTTTTCAAGACAACGTGGTGTGATTGTCGTCGGTCCGAAGTTTTCTACTTCTCTTCTCAAAGCTAAGTACCCGTTAGAAACTTTTTCTTGCTCCTCCGATGTCAGAAAAAGTTAATAATTGTGTATCGTGTGGAAAACAAATACCTCATAAAGATTTCCACTCTTACTGTCTACCTTGCTTAGGCCCTGACCACGACGTTTCTTGTTGGCGGTTCTGTGCCAGGTTTAATTCTCGCACTGTCAAGCGTAGGTACGATTGGGCCTTGAATTACTTCGGTAGACGATTTAATTATAGAATGTCGTCGGAACCGACTACCGGATTACAGAAGAAGCGCAAAGACAAGGACAGGCCTCCGAGGTCCAAACAGGATACATTGCAGCCGGAGCCAGCTTCGGGTTCAGCGGTCGTCAGTGAGGCGCTTTTGCAGCCCCTGTCGTCCGACACTTCAGAACCGATGGCCGACACGGACTCGCATGGTGAGCCAACTAGGCCTAGTAATTTGTCTGCTACAGGACCTTCGGACATCGCTCTTTCAGATGGGTCCGGAACCGCTGTGCAGGTACTGGCTTCTGAGGGGGTCTTCAGGCCTTCACACATTACTATATCCTCAAAGACAAAAGCTAAGTCAGACTCCTGTTAAACCCAGACATTCTGCTCAAGCTTCTTCGGATTCAGCCCCTAAGACTCAGAAGCAATTACTTCGGATGGCTGAGGATTTATTATCTATGATAAGGGGCTCTCACCCTCCTCCTGAGAAAAGGCCTAGACAGGATATCCCTTATGATTCCTCTGATCAGGCTTCTGTATCTTCTGTTTCTTCCTCTGATCAGGATTACTGTTTCCCTCCTTATGAGGATTCGGATGCAGAGGATTCTATTCCCTCTGCCTCCCCCCCTGAAGATTTCTCTTTTGGGGAAACCTTGCATGAGATGAGGGAGCATTTTCATTGGGAAGGTCAGGATTATTCTGCTTCCAAAAAGAGACTCAGGGAATTCCTTCTTCTCCCTCAGCACAGGCCTTTAGCTATTCCTCCTGTACTTGATATTGTGGATGATGCCTTCTCTGAAGCTAACTTGAATCCTGATTCCATGCCGCCTGCTCCTTCTAAGCCTGATAGATTTTACAGGGTCCCTGATTCTCATCAATTCTTATTCAAGAACCCTTCTGCTGATCCTGAAACTATTTCGCAAGGTTCCAAGGCTGCTAAGGCCACCTCCTCTAAGAATCCTATCCTCTCTGAGAAGGATTCCCGTGCCTTGGACAGGTGGGGCATAAAGGTTTATACTTCAGCCACCCTTTCTATTAGAGCTTTAAACTGCCAGTTTCACGTTTAAGTATCAGCAGTTTCTTTTATCTGTTTTAAAACAAAGGATTTCTGCCTTTCCTGCATGTGCTGAGGACAAGGAATTACAGGATGTGTTGCATGCTACTGAACAAGTCAGTAAACATAGTTTACACTGTGGTTTTGATGCCTTAGAGGCTTCTTGCAGGGCGGCTGCCTCTGGTACTGTTATCAGGAGACATGCCTGGCTTTGTGAGCAGAATCTACCTGAACAAGTTAAGGCAAAATTGCTAGATGCCCCTGTTCAGCATGATGTCCTATTTGGGTCTAAAGCCGAGGAGGTTATTAAAAAGATGGAAGAAAAAGCCAGGTCTATGCAGACTGTAAAAGATTTCTTGCAGGTTCAGCCTCCTAGATTTTCTAGAAATTGGCCCTCCAAAAATTGGTCTTTTCCCACCTCTGACAGGCCTCAAAGAGGAAGATATAGATGCTCCAGAGGTAGGGCGCAGGCTCAGGCCTCCTACAGACCTAGACAGTGGACTGCTTCTTCACCTAGAAGGGGAGAAGACAGATCTCGAACCCAAAGAAAACAGACTCAATGACTCCCTCTGTTGGGCTTCAGGTCCTCCTTCCCTGGATGCCCCTCTCGGAGGAAAACTTTCTCTTTTTTACCAGAATTGGACTCGCATTACCCAGGATAAATGGGTGTTAGACGTGATTTTGAAAGGTTACAGATTCCACTTTCACACTCTGCCAAGGCCTTCAGGCTGGCCAGATCTGCCAAAACATCAATGGACAGAGGCCTTAAATCAAGTGGACGCCTTATTAGCCTTAAGGGCCATAGAACCTGTTCCACCTCTAGAGGTGGGGAAAGGTTTTTATTCAAGACTTTTTCTGGTCCCAAGGAAACAAAACTCCTGGAGACCTATTCTGGACCTCTCAATATTAAACACCTTTTTGGAAATTCCAAAATTCAAGATGCTTACACTTCAACAACTTCTTCCAATGCTCGCACAAGATTCTTGGATGGTAACATTGGACTTAAAGAGCTTACACGTCCCCATAAGGCAACATTGCAGAAAGTACCTCAGATTCAAGGCAGGTTCGAGACACTTCCAATTCTCTGTACTGCCATTTGGCTTATCTACTGCGCCCAGAGTTTTTGCCAAATGCCTGGCTCCAGTAGTAGCTTACTGCAGACTTCAGGGGATTCAGATTTACCCTTATCTGGACGACTGTTTAATTCAGGCAGACAGCAAAGACCTTCTACTTCAACATTTGCATTTTGTTCAACGTCTTCTCCTACTACTGGGATTCTCAGTGAACATAAAAAAGTCACATTTGATTCAGTCTCAACAAATGATCTTCTTGGGAGCTCTTTTGGACACAAGTTTACAGAAAGCCTTCCTCACTCCAAAAAAACAGTTACAGCTGGCTTCAATCTTCAAGACCTTGGCAGCATTAACTCAGCTCACTGCAAGGAAATTCCTACAGGCCCTGGGCTACATGGCCTCTTGCATCCTGTTGATTCCAAATGCAAGGCTTCACATGAGGAAACTTCAATGGTACCTAAAGAGTGTATGATCTCAACATTGCCACAGTCTGGATACAATGATACCACTGATTCCCTGCCTCCATAAGGAATTCCTTTGGTGGTCCAGGGCGTGTGTTTTGAACGAGGGCAAGCCTTTTCGGCTGTCTCAACCTACTCAGACCATAACCACGGACGCCTCGGATTATGCATGGGGAGCTCATTTTCTAGAAAAATGCCAGCAGGGTTCTTGGACAAACAATCACCTTCTATGGCACATCAACTTGAAAGAAATGTTAGCAGTCCAAAATGCTCTTCTAGCCTTCCAGACCCTTTTGAAGCCAGGACCACTGCTAATCCGAACAGACAACACCACAGTCATGTGGTACATAAACAAGCAAGGGGGCTCTCACTCTTACCCCCTTTGCAGATTTGCCATGACTTTATGGGATACAGCCCTAAAGTTGAATCTGGATCTTCAGGCACAGTTCATCCCAGGAAAACAAAATCTCTTAGCAGACAGCCTAAGCAGAAACATTTTGGATCCTCACGAATGGATGTTGGACCCCAACTTATTCAGCAAGATAACTGCAGTTTGGGGCTGTCCTCAGATAGATCTATTTGCATCTCATCTCAACCATCAGCTGCCTCTCTTTTGCACCAGGTCCTTCCACAAGACGGCTTGGAAAGTGGACGCCCTGTCATTCAGCTGGAGGAATCTTTCAGGATATGCCTTCCCTCCTCTTCCTCTTCTGCCTCGGGTATTGCTAAAGATAAAGTTGGACAAGCCCAGACTAATCATTTTGATAGCTCCAAATTGGCCTCGTCAGTTTTGGTACCCTACTCTACTGCATCTTTCCTTGGTACCTCCTTGGAATCTTCCTCTGACCCATTCTCTACTGTCCCAGCATCAGGGTCAGGTATTTCACTCTCAAATCAAGACTCTCTGTCTGGCAGCTTGGCTCATCAAAGGCTATTGATCCCTTCTCTTCCTAAACAAGTTCTGGATGTTCTTTTGGAAGCCAGGCGTCCTAGTACTAGGAAATCTCATGCTTCTAAATGGAAAAGATTTTGTATTTGGATGCAGGATCGTGGCTCTGATCCTTTGATACCAGATATCTCATCTATCTTACTTTATCTCTCAGACCTTTTGATTAAAGGTCTTTCATTTTCTTCCATTAAAATTCATGCTTCTGCTACTTCGGCACATTTCAATTGTGATCCTCCCATTTTTTCCCACCAGTTGGTCAGACAATTTCTGAGAGGAGCTAAGAATTTAAAACCCCCTAGAACTCCTCCTGTCCCTCCTTGGGATCTCAATTATGTTTTGGAAAAACTTACTTTGCCTCCTTTTGAGCCTGCTGCCTCTGCGGACATTAAGTTCTTATCTTGGAAGACAGCTATCCTGTTGGCTTTGACTTCTGCCAGAAGGGTGTCTGAGCTTCAAGCCCTCATGGCCGTGGAACCATACCTCATCTTCCATCAGGACAGAGTTTCCCTGAGGACCAATCCTACATTTATGCCTAAGGTAGTCTCTAGAGTGGCTCTAAATCAGACTATTCACCCTCCTACCTTTTTTCCTAAACCCCAAAATAGGGGGGAAAGGATCTTACATTCCTTAGATGTACAACAAAACTAAAAGTTTCAGAAAATCGGAGCAATTGCTTATTTCTTTTGCTTCCAGTTCTCTTGGTAAAGCTATTTCTAAGCAAACTATTTCCAAATGGATTGCTCATGGTATAAGATATTGTTACTCTTTTCATGGGAAACAAATCCCAGGTACCATCAGGACTCATTCTACTAGGGCAGCTGCCACTTCAGCAGCCTTTCTCAGAGGAGTTCCTACCAAGGACATTCTGGAGGCTGCCACTTGGAGCTCGGTGCATACTTTTTCCAAGCACTATAACCTCCCTTTGTACTCTAAGTCTAGGGCAGGCTTTGCCTCTGCTGTTTTGCAGGGTCTTCTAGCTGCTCCTTCTTCATAACCTCCTCCCGTATTATCAGCTTTGGGATTCTACCCTACAGTTATGACTGCAACAGTGAAACACGAAGAACATAGTACAGTTGTGTATACCTACCATAATTGTAGATGTTCGAGTGTCTTCACTGTTGCAGTCGGTGTTTCCCTCCCTCCAGACCCCTCTTGTTTCTATTTGCTTACTGTGTTTTCCTTTCCACTTCCTTTCTGGTGTATTTGTGTTTCCTTTGGGACACATTTTGGTTTTATGGGGGCTTCTGACATCAGGGGCAAGAAAGGCTGAAGAAGATGGCGTCGGCTGTCAGCCTTATACCCATACGCTCTGACGTCAGGGTTCTAGCTGAACAGCCGACGTCGGACCCAGACTTTGATATTCTGGCCGACCTCGGGCTGCCTGCCGGCAGGAGTACCCTACAGTTATGACTGCAACAGTGAAGACACTCGAACATCTACATTTATGGTAGGTATACACAACTGTACCTTTTGTTTGAATAGGGTCAGGGATGAACTCTATTTTACATGGCTAGGGAGCCTATTGCATAGTGCAATGATCCTTTGGGACATATCTGTCTCTCCAGCATGTTCTGTTTGTCATAAGTGAATTAAAGAAGGAATGTATTGTACTTATGACCTACCATGTATAGTGTAAATATGTGAAACTACAGTTATTCTCATGTCTTATGTCCTCCTCTCACTGTTTGTCACAATGTACTGTATATATCAAAATTTGTGTGTGGAGCTTTTCTCCCCGGGCCTCCGCTGAAAATGGACATGTATCCAGTCGGACTATCCTGGTCAACAAATGTAAAATAAAATAAATAAATAAAGTTCAGATTCCTGAATCTAGGGTTTCAGTTGCTGTTTGTTTTGCACATGTACAACAGATCCATCAGTCAGGACTGGCTCTAAGAAGGCCCTGTAAACGTTTTGAAACACAGCCTGGCGCTTTCTCTTGCTTGTCTGCTTGTAAAGAAAATGAAAGACAGTAATTGTGTATTTAACTTGTTGCCAGCAAGCACAATCTCACCTCCCCCCAACATGCCACATCAGTGACCATTCAACGGTGTTGGTATAAAAACCCTGTGTTTTCACACGCAACCTGCTTCCACCCAAAAAGGTAGCCACCTTCTATGGGCCACTGATTACAGCTTCTGATGAAGGTGAACATAGCCAGTTTCAACCTCTTAGCTCAAAAGGTAGGCACACATCTAAAAATGATGAGGCAGAAAGTGTCAAAATCAGGGACACAGTTCAGATCCTGCTCATACATATTTATATACCTGATAGAATAACGAGCTTTGCATTAAAACTTACATTTTTGAAGGACATGGAATCACTGTTTAATGACCACAATCCTCAACAATTTGCCAAAAACACACATCTTAGGAAGAAGTGAACAAAACTATGAGGCAAAAATTGCTTTATGCATACATGGACATCTTTCACTGTAGCAAGCCAAATCAATAGCAATTGAGCGTTTTTTTTATATTTTTCACACATTGATTACTTTTGTGTTGTCTCCATCATAACAGTAATGGGCACAGCATTATCAGTTGCTGAAATTCACTGATATTCCTAACCCCAACTTCAGTCACTGTCACAAATTGTTTTAAAAATGGACAAATTGGTCTCAACCATCAGGCTGTACAATGTAGAACACTACTACTTACAGCAAAGAAAAATGGGTGAAATGTCAAATACTTCAAATAACTTCTGTTGAGAAAATCTCTGAGTACATAAAACAGAAGAGGAGGACATACCTCATCCAAGACAAAGAGTGACCCATGACATCCTCCAACTTAAGCAGAGTTCTTTCTCCCAGAGATCAAACATAGGTGGCCACATTTCTCATCAACTTCCTGTAGAACCAACAGCGAAATAAACCACAGTTCTTTTTTTTTTTTTAAATGAGCATTCACATTCAAATACCTAATCCATGAGTACAAGTGAACAGATTGCCACCTCTCTCTCTTTTTTTTTTTCTTTTCTTTTCTTTTAAAGCTGTCCTAGCTGGCCATTTTCATATTCTTCCTAATACATCTCTGGTTCAAACCCCCCCCCCACACACACACAGCAATCTAAACAAACATCAAAGCTTATGTACCAGACCTAACAGAAAGTAAAGATGGTGCTGGAGCTGGCTCGGTACCTTTAGGCATGCACGCGACACACAAGATATTCTAAGAAAGAAACTACAACACTTAACTAAATCTCCTTACTGAAAAGAAGTTACAATACTAACTAAATCTCCTTACTGATCAGCAGTGGCAAGAGGAAATCCGCAACACAAACACCATAAGGAAACATGATGAACATATAAGAAACAAGCTAGGTTACTTCTGGAATGGCTACACGACAATGTGTATAATACTAAGAGGAAACCCTAAATCTCCTTACTAATCAGTAGCACTTGGAAACTCTACCGATTAGCACAAACGTCATCTCCTTACTGATAAGGAATGGCTAAGCTAGTTAGTTTTCCTGCACTTGTGTTTAAATCAATGGTAGCATATTTAGTTACTTCCACCCATGCATTAGCATGCGATGCACACATGGGCATCAGTGTTTTAGGTCCTCCTCCATTTTTCTGGTAAGCCAAGAGACAGGTCTTCTTGCAGCTTTAAAAGTGGGGGCATGCTCCCTCCCCCTCGCTCTATGGTTCCGGCACCCATGATGTTGAGGGGCAGATGTGAGATTCAAGTTGCTGTATCAACTTTATTCAGAATAATTTTTCAGGAGGATCAAACAGATTTGTTAAAGCAGAACAGACTAAAGAGGATGTAAAGTTTATACAGCAAAAAGTGATCCAGTAAACAGTGGGGGACTTTGCTTCTCATTCTTCTGAAATAAAGCTCATAGAGAGACTTTGCCAGTGAAACCTTTTCCACTGTTCCAAAGGAAAATACTTGAGAGAGAGAAAAGCACAGGAGTTGTCTAAAAGAATCAGGCATACCTTGGACTTGAGAGATGAGCAGGAAAAAAAACAGCAACATTGAACTTAGTGAGTAAATGAGAGCCTATAAAGCATCAGTCACCCTTGTGAAATATGGCTGTGCAAGAATAAAGTGACTAAGACAGAATGAGCTTTTGTTGACTGTATATAGTGTGTACCCCACCTTGTTACTCATATTTAAAAGGACACTAAAAGGGAAAAGTAGCTGTAAGTAAAACAATTTGTTACATGTATTTGTATAAAACATTTCGTGATGTAATCTGCATGCTGTATGCAATAAAGCTGTTTTGTGTAGTGTGCAGTCACTATTTTAAATGTGGGCAAATCTTTTTTAGTGACTGTGTGTTAGATACTAAACAAGTACCTCTTAGTTGTAAGAAATTTAGGCTTTACAGAATAATGAGAAAAACTGGGCAAAAGGAGGTTTAATGTTAATATGCTCTGATTTTTTGCTGCTGTGGTGGGGGTGGGGTGTAAAATGCACTGATATGTATAGAATTAAGATATTTTCTCTTGTTTTTACAAAGGTGAATCTCTAGATTAATGCCCGTGATTAAACTACAGACAAAGGTTGTAAGCAAGTAGGCTTGAAAAATAAAAAGTGATGAAGGCTGTGAAAAATTCTAAGTTTCTTATATCTCTAAAGATAATGGTTCACTTTTTTCCATTACCATACTTTCAGTGGAAGTCGAGAAGTCTGCAGCTGAAGGCAGTTGCACATTCTGCTCTGAGTTAAGTTTACATAGATTCAATGCTGAGTACAAGCTTGTCTGTAGGTGCAAGCAATTAATCTTTTAAAACTTGTATCAGTTGTGCCCTAAACACTTTCATATAAAAGAAATCAAACCATATATTTATCATGTAATCTAATCAACATTACATAAATGATTCATTTCCTTCCTCATTCCATCACCAAAACATTTTTTGCATGCATTGTTTCCATAATTTCCATTTTCTGTGTAATTTACTCCTAGCCTTTTCTAAAGATCCCACTTCCAGTTCTTTATATTTGTGTTACAGTATTCACAGTTTCAAGTATGTTTGGTTTAATTTTCCTTTTCTAGTAATCACTTTTTTTTGGGCAGCCTCCAGAATTAAACTTAAGAAAGCCTTACTTGTGACCAGGTAGTTCAAATCCTATATCCCAGGTGAAAAAGTAGTTTCCTTACTTACAATAATTTGCTTGCCCAGTATTTCTGACAGAGTACTCTGTCTGCTAACTCATTACAGTTCCAAACATATATTCCCAGTTACCACTTTCTTCCCAATTTCCCTTCCAACATTTGCCATCTCCTGAGGAAAAAAAACTTCAATGGATTCTGCTTGGGGTATAAAATTATCCTTGCAAACATTTCCAGACACAGATGTTAAGTCTGCTAGATTTTGTTGCATATTTGGGAGCCATACGTATGTCCTCTCATTGTGTCTTTGTGAATTGCATATCTAATCTCTCTCCCCAATATTTTCTGACAGATTTCTATAGTTATCGTGCAATATTTTATATGCCTTACTAATTATCTTTACCAGCAGTTTCTGTTCTAGATTCAGTTAAAAACTCAACCAGTACAGGTCTTTAATTTAGGATTCCCCTATCTTTTTTTGTCTATACTCTAAAATCAATCTCTGATAGGGAAGGCAATCACTAGTCTGCAATCCAAATGTCATCTTGGCCTCTTGCCATTCTATTACCTTTCTTTCTCTAGTTATATATTCCCAATACCCTGGTTCCTTTGCCATCTTCCTCCAGAAAATTCCATCCCCCTCTCACCTGTTCTTTGTACCCCTAATTGCAGTCATCTCAATTGGCAGAATCTTCTTTCTTCATTCATGTGTGTTGGCTTAGTTCTTGGCGTGCTTTTTTACTTTATGAACGTAGTAATCTGTATGACTATTGTTCTCCTTATGGAGTTGTGTCCAAACTCCCATTCTTGTTTCTTGAATTAACCCTGCTTCATTATTATCCCTTTTCAATTTGAATTCTAGCTTTCTCCTACTGTTATGCTTAAGAGCCCTAACTGTGTAGCTCTAAAATATTCCTTCAAATCAGGTAATCCTAAACCTCCTTGTTTTGTTCAGAGGATCAGCTTATCCAACTTGACTCTTGCCTCTTCCTCTTCCAAATAAAATCCTTCAACTCTCTAATTACTATCCACAACTTCTCTGGTTGATATAAATACATCTGACCTGTGTGTAAAACTAAAGGAACTAAAAACATTTTTACTGCTTGTATCTTGGTATCCTTATCTGTGGGTAAAATCTTCCAGTTTTTAACTTTTGTTTAGTCTCTTTCCACATGTTCAACTAAATCCTTTTTAATCCATCCTGTTAAGTACTTCATTTTGTCATATCCCCCATAAATGTGGGTATTTCTGTATCAGTTCATGTGTGGGTACATTCTCAATTAAATTGACATTTCTATCAAATCTAGCCCCAGTTATTCTACTTTGAGGAATAAGTAAATTCTCTGAGTTCCTACTACTGAATTCATGTCTTTTATACCAAATATTTTCATAATTTTTTTCAGAAATATACCTGGTTGTGTTACATTTTCTGCTAGATAAACCAGATATATCCTTATTGTTGAAATCAAATTCTGGTCCCTACCTATAAGTAGTAATCTTCTGAAAGCTGATTTCTTCAATTTTTAAGCTCAAAAATAACAGTTTTAGGTAGAATGTAAATACATGCCAGTATGATACTCTTCCCTTGTCAGTAGCCCCTTACTACTACAATTCTGCCATTATCTTTTTTTCCCTTATCTATCATTACCGGAGCTCATTTAGCAATTAATATAAGTATTATTTTCCTTTGTTCCTGATATTCTGCAGAATATTCATCCTGAAATCCTTTGTTTTATTAAATTCATATGCACATTCTTTTCAAATGTGCCTGCTGTATCATTACTATTTGCAGTCTTCATTTCTTACTATAAGTACTCTTACCTTGTAATCTACCTGGGGGGGCATTCACATTCCAAGATAAAATGGGAAGTGTTGCTGTTATGATAAGAAATCATTATTCCCACCTGTTTTGTATGGCATTTTCTTTTAAATGTCTTTGGTCAGCTTTTGTGATATATGCACCTGTTAATGTTAGGTTAATCCTTTGTACAGCGTTTTATCAGCATTGGAACCTATTGCACATTTTACAAGACTTCTTGTTTTAATAAATCCTCAAAAAAAAACTCCCCAGAGCACCCCATAACCTTTTAACTTAATACAGATATACAGCTATGTGCACCTTCAAGTTATGAAATTTAACCCTCCTAATATGAACATTTATGTCAAATAGCTGCTAACACAGGATCTAATTAATTTAAAATAGAGGTTATCCATGCTAAAATGCAGGGTATTGCCTGTGCTTCTACTTAAACTTACACTGTTTTTTTTATATATTTAGCCCTCAGCATCCCCTGGATGTGAAAAAGACTTGCATACTTTTTAGAACTAATTAGCTTTTAGCTTTGAAGAAACCAGTGTTCTGCCTTTTCTGCCCTATTATCAGCTTGTCCCCATGGAAAAGTGAGAAGAAAAAAGGACATGTCGTCCTTCGTTGCAGCTTGAAACACAAACTGAAACGTTTACTGCTAAATGAAAACTTTTCATTATATTTAATGCTCTCATATTTACTTGCTTCCACTTAAACATTTTTATTCGATTAAGCCGAGGGTCTTAATTCAGGCATTAACGTATACAAAATTAAGAGAAAACATATATTAAGATTTGTGTATTTTTACACCCCCACCTCAACATCCCAAGATTACAGCCTATTAACTTAAACTTTTGTCTCGCTTTTCTTCTCTCTTTGTAGTGTAATGTCTACATTTCTTAATAACAAAAAAGAAAGAGGATGAAAAAAAATTTGTTTGTTAATTTAATCTCATACAAGAATTAAAATACTTTATTATAAAATATGCAAATTTATATTGTGAAAAGTTTCATAGGTGCGCTGTTAAGAAAATAAGTTGTTTTGCTTGTTTACCTTTTTCTTCCTCTTTCCTCTTCCTTGAGTCCTTCCAAGCATTAATGACATGAAGTGAGGCAAGTGCTTTTTCTCTTCCTCACAAATTTAACAAAGCCGACAAAAGTCCACTCTTTCTATTTATATAGCCGTATTTCACAAATATGATTGCTGCTTTGCAGTGTCACATTTTTTCATTAATTTCCATGTTTCTGGTCATCATCCTGTTCATCTCTGTCTCCCTACTCTAGATTCTGGTTGATTTCTACAGTATTCCCAATTCTTCTGGTCAATGCCTGTGATTTTCTCCATCTCTGAAGCATTTTCCTTTGGAGCATTGGAAAAAGTTTCACTGGCAAAGTCTGTGTATTTTTTTTATCAGAAGAATGAGAAGCAGAGTCCCGTTTTGCTTCATGGCTCATTTTTTTTTTGTTGGATAAACTTTTGCATTTTCTCTTTAGTCTTTTGTGCATCAAAAAAGTGACTGATCCTCCAGGAAGAAATATTCTGAATACAGCTGTATACATCAGCTTGAATCTAACACCTGCATCTTGACATTCACTTATTACTGGAATAAATGTATGTATCTTCTGCCTAGTGCACTGTGAATAATCATTTTCTGCAAGCACATTATTCTCTGCAGCTTTTAATACTTTGCTCGTTTGCCACAGTTTTTTCAGAACCAACTCTTTATGCTGGCAGGTTGGTATCCTTGCTAATAAAGGTCTCTGCTGCTTTCCCAAGGCCAGATTTGGAGCATACACATGGTGTGCCCTTTCAATTAACATTCTTCAGTTGTGCAATACCAGTCCAGTTATAGATTTGTACCTTCATAAAATTAAACAAGTCTGTTCCTTCTAATTTCCTCTGATAATGCAGGAAAATCTCAGATTTGCACTATGTGCTCTGTCCTCTAATTCTACCATTTTTTGAAACATCTCTTCTTGAGCAGTCTCATACTTGGCCAGACTTTTCTTCATTTTGACCTCTGATTTTTGCAGTTTTATCAGCTCGTCTGAATTTCTGTTTAAAGCTTCTTCCATTTTTTTATTTTTGAGTTGATATACTCAGTCAGTATTTCATTTATTTAATCAGCTCTGAGCACATTAGACTTCTTTTCCTCTAAATTACTGGAAGCCATGTCTTGTATCAAAGCTGGAGCTTGAACTGCTTTTTGTTGAACAGCTACAGGATTCTTTCCCAGTCAGTGGGTTTTTTGTTCACCTTTTCCTAGTTTTTATTTCATGCATTCTTTGTGTCTTCGTTATAGGCATCTAAGCAGTGTGTTTACTAGCCAGTAACTGAATTTTACTCTGGCGACAATGTTGCTGGTTGCTTCTCCGTTTCTATTTTCACACTGGGAGTTAAATTGTTGACCAGTATGCACCCATCTCAGATGTTCACTACAAGTAATTGATTTTGAGAATTCTGAGCATTTTTGAGGAGGGAAATGCAAAATGTAAAGGTAGAATGACAAGCATTTCAGAGAAAAATAGTTTGAATTTATGGGCAGTGAATAAGATACAAGCTTGTCTAGCAGCCTTAATACCTTAATGCATTTAAGAGAGTAATATGCAATTTAGTTTTACTTAAAATACAGCCAGTGCACTTTTTCTTAGGGCTAAAAATTTCTGAGTGCATATAAAATGTTTTTCATGATCTGGGTGTGGAGTAGAGGTAAGAAAAGAACAGACAGCTATTAGTTTAAGTGGAAGCACAGGCTGTACCATGTGCTTTAGCATAGGTAACCTTAATTTTATGTTAGGTAATGCCTCTGGGTGCAGCTGTAATCTGGGGCAGTTGTTCCTGTCTAGAGGGTTAAACTTCATTTTTTGAAGATTTACATAGTGTCTTTGTGTTTCTTCTAAGTTAATAGGGGTATATTGGAAATATGTTGAGTTTTTTTTTGTTTGAGGGTTTACATACCAACAGTGTCTTGAAAAAATGTAACACGTTCAAATGGAGATGAAATGAAACAACTGTGTAAAAGATCAGCCTGTCAGATATTTGAGAATGCATGTAACATGAAAGTTGGGAATGCACATTAAAAAAAAACTGACGTATAATAGGTGTGAACAGTAGCTTTTTATCTTAATGGCTATGCTGTCCATTTTATCTTGGAATATAACTGGCCTTACAGGTTTAGACAAGAGTACTGAATTATATCAAGAAATGCTGAGTTAAAATGTCAGTGCTGCAGGAGACACTTGGAAAGTAATGAGCATGTGAATTTGACCAAGGATTTCAGGAAGGATATTGAGCAGAATATTGGAGACAAAGGAAAAGCAGGATTAATTGTTCTGATTGTTACAAGAACTTCAGTAGTGATAGAAGGGGGGAGGGGGACAACAATGACACATTTATGATAGTTAGGGCTATTGGCAAGGGAGGAATATGATGATGTTTTATATTCCACCAAAAACCGCTGTTATGGAGCTTAAGAAAAATTTGGGAAAATAGCTTTTAGCTAGGAATATTGCTTACAGATGGGGCTCAAACATGAATTGCAGTAGTGATTTATCTGTGGACACAGAAGGGAAAATGTAACAAACTTGGGTAGATTTCTGCAGAAATGTATGAAAATATTTGGTAAGGAAGATGAGAATTCAGTAGCAGGAACTCAGAATTTACATATTCCCCAAAATACAGTAACTGAACTAGTCTACATCTATATTTCACTAGAAAATGTGCATTTAATTGAAAGCTTTGACTCACACTCAGTGACTATATTAGATCATGCACTAATAAAAGAAAGAATGATAAAAATGCAAAGTAATGAATTAAAAATGGGACTTATACTTTCACACCTATCTGTTAAAAAGAGGAATTTAAGGAATTGGTAGTGGAAATGATTCAAGAGTTAAGGAAGATATAAATATCTTCAGAAGTTATAGCTAGCGAGTAGGATAAAATAAAAATGGAGTTTTAAAATAAGGTAGAAATAAAATATATGCTTAAGAAGCAATAGGAATTAGAGTGGCCGACAGGTTAAGGATGTTCTTCATCTCACATTGCTGCAGTCCTAACACTTGGGTAGTCCGCTGTCCAGTCGGCCCGAATACCAAAGTATAAGGCTGACGTCGGTCAAGGCGCATTTGTCTGACATCAGGACGTCAGGGTACAAATGCGCATGACCGACGTCATATCCTCAGTCTTTTTTGCCGCATGGTCCGATGCAGAAGCAGTATTGCGAGTGCAGGTTGGCGTTCTGAAATTTTCTGAAGTCGGAGTTTCAGACCGAATCAAAGTTGGCTAAGTACCCGTTGGGAATATTTTGTTTTTTTCTTGCCTCAGTATTTAACCGGATGTCAGAAAAAGTGAATAACTGTATTTCTTGTGGGAAACAGATACCTCATAGAGATTACCATACCTTGTGTATACCTTGCTTAGGGCCTGAGCACGACGTTGTTGGCTGTCGCCTTGTGCTAGATTTAACAAACGCACTATTAAGAGAAGATTAGATTGTGCCAGGTTAGTTTTGGGAAGCGTTGTAATTACAACATGCCGCCGGATGCTCCGATGCCCGCTTCGCCTAAAAGCGCAAGGACAAAGCAGCGAAGCCTAGGTAGAAGAACCGCTGTCCCGGACGCCGGTTCTTTAGAGGGCTCGGTGGAGCCGGTGGTTCTACCAGAAGTTCCTTTGGATTCTCAGGGAGAGACTTTACTGTTACAAGATGTGTCCTCTCAGGAGGTAGGCCAGGCTGAAGGGGCTTCTCAGGTAGCTGTTCTCCCCTCCCTTCCTAGGGTGGTTAGGCCCTCCCCTTCTGTTTCCAAGGCTTCTTCTAGAGGCAGGCCAGGGTTAACTTCAGTGGGGGTCTCCCCTAGTTCTTCAGGGTCTCTACCTAAGAAACATATGCTTAAAATGGCAGAAGATTTGATTACTATGATTAGAGGTTCTATGCCCCCCCCCCGATAAGAGGCCTAGGGTGGAACCTGAGCTTGAGAGTTTTGAGCAGTGTTCGGAGGCTTCTGAGTCTTCGGCTGAAGACTTGCAGGAGTTTCCTCCTTATTCTGATTCTGATGTAGATGACTCTACACCTTCGGCTTCTCCTCCTGAGGATTTTTCTTTTTCAGAGACTCTTCATTCCATGAGGGAGCATTTTAAATGGGAAGGTCAAGATTTCTCTGATTCCAGGAAAAGGCTTAGGGAATTTTTGTTTCTACCCCAGCATAGGCCTTTAGCTATACCTCCTGTTCTGGATGTGGTAGAGGATGTTTTTGCAGAGGCTTCCCTGAACCCTGATTCTTTGCCTCCTGCCCCAGTTAAACCGGATAGGTATTATAGGGTGCCTGAAGCTCATAAGTATCTATTTAAGAGTCCTAGGGCAGACCCAGAAACTGTTTCTCAGGGCCCTAAGGGTGTTAAGGCTTCTGTTGTTAAAAATCCTGTTCCTTCTGATAAAGAGGCAAGGGCTTTGGATAGATGGGGAAAGAAGGTGTATACTTCCTCCACTTTAGCCATGAGGGCTTTGAATTGCCAGTTTCACATGTTGAAATACCAAAATTATCTCCTTTCACAATTGAAGTCTAAGGTAGATGCTCTGGAAGGTATTGAGTGTAAAGAGTTGCAGGATTTAGTTCATGTTTCTGAACAGGTGGGTAAGCATTCCTTGCAATGTGGTTTTGATGCTGTACAGGCCTCTGCGAGGGTGGCAGCCACTGGTTCTGTTCTTCGCAGGCACGCCTGGCTGAGGGATCAGAATTTAGCTGAACATGTAAAGACAAGGATTTTAGATGCTCCTTTACAGTCTGATGTGTTATTTGGTGCGCCTGTGGAAGCAGTTTTAAAGAAAATGGAGGACAAGGCTAAGTCTATGCAGACTGTTAAAGATTTTTGCAGGTTCAGCCTCCAAAGTTTAGTAGAAATTGGCCTACTAAGGGGTGGACTTATCCTTCTTATGATTCTCAGTCTAGGGGTAGATCTAGACGTGGTAGGGGCAGAGCTCAAGGTTCTTTTAGGCCTAGAACAGGCAGTTCGCCTGCCCAGTCTTCTGGTGAGGGCAGGGGTCAGTCCTTTCGTAAGCAGACCCAATGACTTGCCTTTTCAGCTGCCATGGCAGCACCTTTGGGAGGAAGGCTGGCACTTTTCAAAGAAAATTGGAGTGTTATTACCCAAGACAAATGGGTATTGGATATCGTTCACCACGGTTACAGGTTTTATTTCCATACCTTGCCTCCTTTCAAAGGCATGCCAGACATTCCTCCTATACAAAGAAAAGAGGCTCACAAGCAAATTTCTCTGTTACTCCAGATAGGGGCCATTCAGCCGGTTCCTGTGCCAGAAAGGGGCCTAGGATTTTATTCTCGCCTGTTCCTAGTACCAAAAAGGGGAACACGTGGAGACCAATTTTGGATTTGTCTATCCTCAACACTTATCTGGACATTCCCAAGTTCAAAATGTTGACGTTACAACAGCTTTTACCTCTGCTGGGCAAGGATCACTGGATGGTAACTTTAGATCTCAAGGAGGCTTACCTTCATGTGCCTATCAGTCTCAGTTGCAGGAAGTATCTGCGTTTCGAGCTGGAAATTCCCATTATCAGTTCTCTGCATTGCCCTTTGGCTTATCTACTGCGCCCAGAGTATTCACAAAGTTCTGGCTCCAGTTGTAGCTTTCTTCAGGCTAAAAGGAATACAAATCTATCCTTACTTGGACGACTGTCTGATTCTGGCTCAAGAAAAGGACGAGCTTCTTCAGCATCTGGAATATGTGATAGCAGTGCTAAGATGCCTGGGGTATTCTGTGAACGAAATAAAGTCCAGTCTAGTACCCTCTCAAGACATGTGCTTTCTGGGTGTGAGACTGAATACAGCAGCCCAGATGGCCTTTTAACCCCGGACAAACAAAATAATCTTTCCCTTTACTTCCATCAACTATCTCTTCAGTCCGGGCTGACTGCAAGGACAGTCCTTTAAGCCTTAGGGTTCATGGCATCTTGTATTCTGGTGCTTCCCAATGCCAAACTGCATATGAGGAAGCTACAATGGTATCTAAAAAATGTATGGACACAGCACTGCCAGGATTTGGACACTGTCATTCCAATAATACCTTGCATTCAAAAGGAATTTTTGTGGTGGGCTCAGGAATGTCACCTAAACAAGGGACTCTCTGTGACCCGCCAGAGGCGAGTCAGATTCTAACGACAGATGCCTCAGACATAGCTTGGGAGCTCAACTGAATGGAAAGTGGATACAAGACAAGTGGCCTGCCAGACTACAGCATCTACATATCAACATGAAGGAGATGTTGGCAGTCCAGTTTGCATTGATGGCTTTCAAGGAGTTACTTCTTCCAGGGCAGGTGTTGATTCTAACAGACAACACAACTGTCATGTGGTACATCAACAAGCAAGGGGGAACACATTCTTATCCTCTATGCAGGCAAGCAATGATTTTGTGGGAGACTGCGCTCAGCTTGCAGCTAACTCTTCAGGCAAGGTTTCTGCCAGGAGCACAGAACTCCTTAGCAGATGTGTTAAGCAGGCAAATCATGGATCCCCACGAGTGGAAACTGGATCTTCATGTATTTCGAAAATTGACAGTGTCATGGGGAACTCCAGACATAGATCTGTTCGCTTCTCCTCTAAACCACCAGCTGCCAAAGTTTTGCACAAAAAGGTTTCATCACACAGCTTGGAAAGTGGATGCTCTTTCGTTCAGTTGGGAAAATCTTCATGTGTATGCCTTTCCACCTCTGCCTCTCCTCCCAAAGGTACTCCTAAAGGTCAGACAAGACAAGCCAAGGATGATTTTGATAGCTCCAGATTGGCCTCGGCAACACTGGTACCCCTTACTGAGGTCTCTGGTAAGGAAGCCTCCATGGCCTTTACCTTTAATTCCACACCTTTTGTCTCAGAGGGACGGTCATCTACTCAATGTCAAGCTTCACTCTCTTCATCTAACAGCCTGGCATATTCTGTTTTGAACCACAGCAGGTCTCAACTTCCTCAACAAGTTTTGAATGTGATTATGGAAGCCAGAAGACCTAGTACACGTAAAGTGTATGCAGAAAAATGGAAGAGATTTTTATTTTGGAGTGCAGCAAAGGATTTGGATGTTTCTGAGCCTAATTTGAGTGTGGCTCTTCAATATCTTACTGAATTATTGGACAAAGGTTTGTCTTTCTCTTCCATTAAGATTCATGCTGCAGCAATTTCAGCTCACTATGATTGTGACCCACCATTGTTTTCTCATCCTTTGTTCAAGCAATTTCTTAGAGGTGCAAAGAACATAAGACTCCCACGTAGAGCTCCTACTCCTGTTTGGGACCTCAATTTTGTGTTGGAGAAACTTACTCTACAACCTTTGAGCCTGCGGCTACTGCTGAATTGAAATACTTGTCATGGAAGACTGCTTTTTTGTTGGCCATTACTTCTGCAAGAAGGGTTTCTGAATTACAGGCCCTTATGGCGGTTGAGCCTTTTGATTTTTCATAAGGATAGGGTATCATTACGTACTAATCCTTCATTTATGCCTAAGGTGGTTTCTAGTGTGGCTTTAAACCAAACTATTCATTTGCCTACTTTTTATGCAGATCCCCAAAATAGGGGAAAAGATTTTGCACACTTTAGATGTACACAGGCAGTTGCGTTATTATTTAAGCAGGACTAGGGATTTTAGGCAGTCTCAGCAGTTTGTTTCTTTTGCTTTGAGTTCTCAGGGCAAGCCTGTGTCTAAACAAACTATATCTAAGTGGATTGGGTTTTGCATTGCATTCTGTTACTCCCATCATGGCAAGGAGATTCCAGCTGGGATTAGGCCTCATTCCACTAGGGCTACTGCCACTTCAACAGCATTTCTAAGGGGTGGCAACTAAGGATATTTTGGAGGCAGCTACTTGGAGTTCAGTGCATACTTTCTCCAAGCATTACTACCTTCCTCTCTATTCTAAATCCAGGGCTGGTTTTGCCACTGCTGTGCTGCAGGGCATTTTGGCAGCTCCTGCTTCATTATAGTTTAGCCATCCTCCCTTACCTCTGCTTTGGGATTCTACCCAAGTGTTAGGACTGCAGCAATGTGAGATGAAGAACATAGTAGAGTTTTGTACCTACCATAAATGTAGATGTTCGAAGATCCACATTGCTGCAGTCCAATTTACCCTCCCTCCTTCCCCTCTGTGTTTAGGGGTGGTTGTGTGGGTGGGGTTCTATTTTTGTAAATTTGTATATATTGTACATATATTAGGTATAGGAGTGTTTGGTGTTTTTTGGTTTTGGCCTTATCTTTTAGGGTCTTCTGACATCTGGGGCAAGAAAAGACTGAGGATATGACGTCGGTCATGCGCATTTGTACCCTGACGTCCTGATGTCAGACAAATGCGCCTTGACCGACGTCAGCCTTATACTTTGGTATTCGGGCCGACTGGACAGCGGACTACCCAAGTGTTAGGACTGCAGCAATGTGGATCTTCGAACATCTACATTTATGGTAGGTACAAAACTGTACTTTTTGCAGGTTAAGGGGAATCTCACAGAGAAAGAGGATGCGATGTTTGGATAATATATGAGTTTAGAAAGATTGCTGTTAAGCAACTATTTTTGATGTCTAGTGCACAACTTTTAGCACAACAGGTTAGGCAACAAAGTAGAAAGGGTTGCCACCAGATCCAAAGGATCTATAACAATAAAAATAACCAGAGATCCTGTTGAGATATTAGAAATATTTTGGAACTTTTATGAACATTTGTATTAAGCAGAGAAATATGGAAATAAAGAGCAGAAATTGAAAAGATTTATAAAAGACTTACGTATACCAAGGTTAGAGGTTGATGAAGCTCAACAACTGGTAGCAGGAGATGAGATAAAAACGGTGATGTATATTCAGTCTGTCGGAAAGTCTCCAGGAACAGATGGTATTCCTGTGGGTGTTTGGAAGTTAGGAGGGAAGAAAGTGAAACATATCTCTAAGATTTTGTTTAACCTTATTTTAAAAGGAGGGGAATCACTGATGTATTCAAAGAAAGTTATTGTGGCTGTATTACCTAAAGACAGTAAGGACCCATCAAACCCAATTTCATATAGACCCATTTCAGTTTTAAACCACAATAATAGTGTTTGTCTGTACTAGCTGAAACAGTGGGGGAAAGGTGTCAAAATTGATAGGTATGGAAAAATGTTTTGGAGAGGGGAGGCAAACATTTGACATTAATAGTGAAATGATCCAGAGGGAAACCATGTAAAAAAAATACTGCTGCTATTGGTGGGTCTTAATGCAGAGAAAGCATTTGACCGAGTGTCATCTGGGATTTTATGAATAGAGTAATGGAAGCATTTGCATCACTTGATTCAATTATAAGGGTAATTAAGAGGATATACAAAGGATCTGAGGCAAGAGTTAGTGAGAGGGTTCCTCCCTGATAAGTTGTGTTGGAGCAGATGAACCAGGGAGATGTGTCCTTTCCCCTTTATTTGCTTTATAGTTAGAGCTAATGGCGAAGAAAATAAGGCACTCAGAAATGCAAGGATATGACTGGTGTGGTAATCAAGAAATGTTGGCTTTATTTGCAGATATTAGTTTGTACCAGATAAATCCAGAAAAGGACCTCTAAGTGTTGGGCATTTTGAGACTGTTTCAAGTCGGGTTATAAAATTAATGAAGATAAAACAATGGCTGTAACCATAAATTGTGACCACAGGTGATTTGGTTCAGCAATACCCATATTTGTCTAAAAACAATAAGGTAAAGTGTTTGAGTATGGATTAAAAGGCTTTTTCTTTGACAGCTATGGATATGTAGGAAGATATTACAAAAAACATGAGAAAGTAGCTCCTCTTGTTTATGGATAGTAAGTTATAAGCAGTGAAAATGTTTTTAATCCCTTTAGTTTTATATATGGGTCAGGCTTTTTTTTAATCAGCCAGAGTAGGAGTTTTGGACAATAATAAAGAGTTGAAGGAATTCACACTGGAGGGGAAGATGGGCAAGAGTTGGAGGTAAAGGTTTATCCTTCCACTAGAGCAAGGTTATTTAGGATTTCATAATTTGAAGGGATATTTTAGAGCTACACAGTTAAGACTCTTGTACATTATGCAAGCAGATTATAATTCAAAATGGAAAAAAATAATGAAGGAATAGTGAGGTTTTGAATGCAGAACCTTGGGATGTGATAACCATACAGAATATACTGTTCATAAAGTAGTAGAAAGATTTCTAAGAGCTAAGCCAAACCATGAATGGAGAGAGGAAATTTTTGCCAGTAGGCTTAACTACAAGTAGGGGTTCAGAAAATAGGCAAGAGGGGGCTGGAATTTACTGGCGAAAACTGATAACCAAAGCTAAGGTATTGGGAGCAAATGTCTAAAGAGGGAAAGGTAATGAGATGAAGTCAAGATGATGTTTGGACTGCAGGCTAAAGACTACCTTACCTATCAAGGATTGATGTCAGAGTGTATAGGCAGAGAAAAGGATAGGGGAATTTTAAATGAAAAAACCTGCTGTGGTACAGTTTAGTTGAATCTAGAACAAAACCTGCTCTTGAAAAGTGAGTAATTAATGGGGCATATAAAATATTGCACTGTAACTGTAGGAATCAGAGGAGGTTAGAAATGGTTGATAAGCAATTCACATGGAAACATTGGGAGGACATATGTATTGATACCAAATATGCAACAAAGTCCAGAAGATTTAGGATTTTGCATGGAAATGTTTGTACAGGTGTGTTTTTTTTTGTACCCCAAGCAGACTCCAGAGAATTTTTCCTCATGTTGATGACAAGTGTTGGAGGTGTAATGGGAAAGAGGTAACTGGGAACATACGATGTTAAGTTGTCTATCTCGCCTTCATTCTTGCTGTTTGGGATCGGAGCCAATCCTCGGCTCTGACTCAGCCATCTTCAATAGCTCGAGAGCTGTTTACTGGCTCGAGGCTACCCCTTATCCCATAATGCCTAGCGATAGCTACCCAGATCTTGTTGCCGCTTCAGCTGCGAGGGTGTTGTTTTTCTGGCTCAGGCTCGTATATTTAACTTTGTGTAAACTTTCCTTAGAATTTTCTTGTATCCTTTCTATTTAGAGTTAGTTATACATGTTGTAGTTATATTTTCTATAGTGTCTCTACCTTTTTTAACAGAACTCGTTTAAGTTAGAGAGTTCTCCGCCCCTCCCCCATCCCTAGGTTAGCCGTTTAACTTAGAGGCTCTCCTACTTCTTTTTTCCCTTTACTGTAAAAAAAAAAAAATATATATATATATATATATATATATATATATATATATATATCTGTCTGTATATATGTATGTATATATGTGTGTATATATATATATATATATATATATATATATATATATATATATATATAATATTTAATTATATTATCATAGATTTCCTTCATAGTTATAGATAGTACTGGTGTGTTTTGTCTAGTGTAGTACTGTTTTTTGTCTGCATTTACTTACTAAGTCTTCCCTTTTTTTAGTACAGTCATGTCTAAGGAAGCTAAGGTTTCTGGATTCCAGAAGTGTGACTCATGCTGTCAGAAAATGTCTCGACAGATGGGCACACTAGTTGCAGCTACTGTTTGGCGCTGTTCACCTGCAGGACTCTTGTTCTACTTGCCATGCATTTAGTCCAAGAGTCCTGCAAGAGCATAAGAAATAACTGATTCTTAGGGGTCTGTTAACACCCCAGGATTCACCGGCAAAGAGTTCACAGCCAGTGAAATCTCCAAAATCCACTAAGCCGTCAGTTCCACCCTCGGAGCCGACTCCTGTGCAAGATTTACCTTCTAAGTCTGTTCCGGCTGGCACCGACAAGACAACCTCCCCATCGGCTCCATCGGATGCTTCGGAGCCGTCGCAGAGCCACAAGAGGCTGAGGTCCCCTTCCTTAGAAGTCTGTGCATTCGGCTCCTTGGTCTCCATTACTTCAAAGTGAGCATAGCCACCGATCCTCTCACTCCTCTCGATCCTCTAGGCTGTCTGATCACGATCTGGAGAGAGTAGTCAGTAGGTTGATAAAGTTACAGGCACTAGCTAAATTATTGTCCAGCCCTCAGTAGGTATTGGCTCCGTCCACTTCACTTGATGTTCCTCCTCCGACTCCAATGAGTTCAGAGCCAGAGTTTGTTGGGGTTCGAGTAGTGGAACCCTCGGCTCCAATAACCATATCCCCTTCGATTCCGACATCTGCTCCAATTACCTCGATGGTACCTTCCATCGAGGAATATGGATGCCAAGGCTCCCTCATCGGCTCCGAGGGGGCGAGTGGCATCGGACCCTTGTCCAACCCTGTTCTCCCTCTCGGAGCATCAGCGCAGGTGAGCTCTGCTCCAACATTGGCCTTGGAGCCGTCCCCCTCGGTGCAGAGAAAGATTCCTATTTCTTCAGAACTGGAGCTTTCTCTGCCTCGAGACAGGGATGCCTTTGAAGTCATGTGAAGTGTGCTGTCCCCCGAGTCAGCTCCACTACCGGCCCCGCCAGCTCCGTCCCCTGTAGTGCCTGTGCCAACCTCTGCTCCTCCTCCAGGCCCCAAGTGAGGGGAACCAAGGCTCCAGGACACCCCATTGGGTGTTTCCTCCTCTTCTGAGGCCTCCCCCTGATCACTCAGAGGAGCCCCTTGGAAGAGGAAGTGCAAGAGGAGGCACATTGACTCCCCTGAGTCTGTCACTTCTGATACA
The DNA here is from genome assembly GCF_019279795.1 of Protopterus annectens. Taxonomy (NCBI): domain Eukaryota; kingdom Metazoa; phylum Chordata; order Ceratodontiformes; family Protopteridae; genus Protopterus; species Protopterus annectens. Next base: position 622,952,169 of record NC_056741.1, on the reverse strand, counting down.
GACTTAGATGAATCGGAAGGGTCCCCGAGATCCCACTCTGAAGATGTTTCATTCTTGGACATCCTGGAAGTGCTTAGGCAGAGGGGGAACTGGAATCCCCTAGCACCTACCGAGGATGAGTCTGTATTCCTGGATGCTTTCGTTTCCCGACCTTACACCTCCTGGGTTTCTCCGCCTTTTGACCAACTTATGTCCGTAGTGGCTCATAAGGTTTGGTCAGCTCCGGACAGTGGAACCAAATCCAAGGAGACCTAGTAAATTTATTACAGCCCCCCAGGATAAGCAATTCCTTTCTAAGGGTGTGCCCGTTGATGCCATGGTGGTAGCAGCAGCCACCAAAAAAGAGCTAGCAGAGACCTCTTCATCCCCATAAAAAGGAGTCTAGGATGATGGACAGGTACGGAATGCAAATGTTTGCTTCAGCAACCTTCTCCATGAGGTCACTGAACTATGTCATTTTACTCTACTTCAAAGGGATCTCCTTAAAGAGCTTGGAGATACCCTTCAAGATCGTACAGCTGAGGGAGCACAAGCCAAAGTAGCTTCCCAGCTAGCGATGCTTAATTCTATAGTTAACTCCTCCATGAGGCTCATTTCTTATGCAGCCGATGGAGCAAGTAGAGCCGTGGGCATGGGTGTAGCCCTTAGGAGGCATGCGTGGATGCAGCTGTGTCACTTTGCAGAACTCTTTTGAGCGTCCTTCACCAATACCCCCTTTGATGGCTCCTTTCTCTTTGGGCCACAGGTGAAAGACACGTTGACTAGGTGTGAGCAAGAAGGCAAGACTCTCTCTGCCATGGGAGTCCATTTTTCCACTCTCTCTAGACCTTACCCCAAGGGTCAGAAGAGTGGGAAAATGTGGTTCCGTAAATCTCAGGGAGCCTTGCCTCACACACGTAGTGATTTTTCCTCCAGAGGCAGAGGGGGAAACAATAATAATAGCCGCCGACCTCGTGGCAGAGATGGTCTGCAGAACCAGGGAAACAGAGAATCTTTCTCTGATAAGCCCTTCCAGTATCCCTGAAGGGTTGCCCAGCTGCTCACCTCTGGAGGCAGTCGGGGGAAGATTTTCACTGTACCCAAAAGCCTGGCTAAATTTAACAAACGACAGATGGGTACGGTCCTTTATATACGGAGATTACAAAATTCCCATCCATCAACCCCCCTTACAGTCAAAGAAAATCCTTCCAGATGTGCCACCCAATCTGAAGGAGCAAGCAGTAATAGAAGTTTCAAAACTGCTAGAAAAAAGAGCCATCCAGGAAGTCCCCGCAGACCAGCACAGATCCGGAACTTACTCAAGGTTCTTTTTGGTACCAAAAAAGACAGGGGACTGAAGACCGATTCTGGATCTCCGAAGACTAAACAAGTCTGTACAAAGAACAAAATTTCGGATGGTCATGCTACAGTCCATTCTACCCTTTCTGGGTCAGGACAATTGGATGTGCTCGATAGATCTTCAGTACGCGTACTACCATATCAAGATGGACAGACGCTCCAGGAGATTTCTTCACTTTCGGGTAGGGGCCAGTCATTACCAGTTCAGAGTTCTGCCCTTTAATCTCACCACAGCCCCCAGGGTGATCACCAAGTGTATGGCAGTGGTCACAGCTCACCTGAGACGTCAAGGATTCCAGGTGTTTCCATATCTAGACGACTGGCTCCTCACTGCTACCACCAGGCATCAACTCCTACAAGCTCGGGATTATACAATCACATCCTGCACCCAACTAGGTATTACAATAAATTTAGAAAAATCTGCCTTGTTGCCTTGTCAATCTATCACTTACATAGGAGCAGTACACAAGGGATATGTTCGCAAAGTTACCACCAGAAAGAGTGTCCACAATTTGCCAACAAGTGCAAATTCTAATGCAGAGCAAAAGGATCCAAGTCAGGTATGTCCTTCAAACTCTGGGCTCCATGGCAGCGGCCATTCTTCTAATCCCACTAGCACGCTTCCACATGAGAATTCTTCAGTGGCTTCTTTTCACACAGTGGTCCTTCTAAGAGCTACCCATGTCTCACATGATCCTTATCACGGAGACATGCAAAAGACACCTTTCTTGGTGGATGGTCTCTGCATTAGTTACTCAGGGAAGACCTTTCATACAACCCCCTCTGGTAGCCACAGTGACTACAGACGCCTCCCTGCTAGGGTGGGGGGGGGCATTATCTGGGCAGGACAGTCCAAGGCACTTGGCAACCTCATGAGTACCATCTGCATATAAATGTCCTAGACATGAGAGCCGTGCTCCTAGCGTTGTAAGCTCTTCAAGACTCTCTTCCTTCCGGGACCATTGCAATTCAAACAGACAACATGTCAGTGGTGTGGTACATCAACAAGCAGGGCAGGACCAGATCCTACCCCCTGTGTCGAGAAGCACTCGGACTTTGGCAGTGAGCGTTTTCTTCCCAACGTTTTCCTGATCACGACGCACATCTTTGGGAGATACAACGTCATAGCAGACAGGCTCAGAAGAGCTATCCTCATGCCGCATGAGTGGTCTCTGAATCAGGAAGTTGCAGATCTTATTTTTTGCAAATGGGGACTGCCTTGCGCCGATCTTTTTGCCACCCCCTTCAACAGCAAATGCAGCAACTACTTCTCCCTTCTTCCTCTTCCAGGTCACATACCCAGAGACACTCTAGTCCACGATTGGCCTCCGGGACTTTATGCTTTTCCTCCGTTTCCCCTGATACCGAAACTCATACAGAAAGCAAAATCGTTGGGTTGCAAAATGATCTTCATTGCCCCCTACTGGCCTCAGCAGATATGGTTGCCGTTCCTGCACCATTACCTTCTCGATCAACCCTGGACTCTGGACCTAATTCCAGATCGCCTGATTCATCAATCAGGCGGGTTGCATCAATCCCTCCAAACTCTCCAGCTCACAGCTTGGTTGCTCCACTTCCAACTTTAGCCAGGCTTCCCAGCATTTCCCCAGCAGTACATGAGATTATCGTCTCCTCTCACAAGTCTACGAGAAAAACTTATGCTAGCAAATGGAAACGTTTTTCTTGTTGGGCGGAGTCTAGGAATATGGATCCCTTCTCAGCTCCACTCCAAGAAATGCTGGAATTCCTGGCACAACTGTTTCACTCTGGGACCGCTTCCTCTACGATTAGGGTACAATTAACGGTCATTTCTAATTTTCATATTGGTTGGTCAAATTCTAACATTGTCTCATAAGCTCTGTAAAGCTTTTTTGAGAGGAACATCTCTTCTTAGACCTCCAGTGAGATATCCTCCTCCCCCTTGGGACCTTAAATTAGTCCTAACTTCTTTAATTCTGCCCCCTTTTGAACCAGCAGCTTCCTGTTCCATCAAGTTTCTATCTTGGAAGACACTCTTTCTGGTAGCTATCACTTCAGCTAGGCGTGTCTCAGAACTCCAGGCACTGTGTGTTCGTCCACTCTACCTGGTGTTTCACAAGGACAGAGTTGCTCTGAGGACTAATCCTTCATTTTTTCCTAAAGTCTGCTCAGAAAATAATTTAAACCAATCTATAGATCTCCCTGTGTTCTTCCCAAATCATAGCAACAAGGCAGAGTACAAACTTCACCAATTGGACGTTCATAGACAATTTCATTTTTACCTGCACAGAACTAAAGAAATAAGAAAGTCAGGCCAATTATTCCTTTCTTATGCCTTAAACAAACAAGGTCTCCCAGTTTCCAAGGTGACCTTATCCAGGTGGTTGTCCCACACTATTACTTTTATTTATCAGTTAAGGAACAAAGAGTAACCAGTTAAACCGAAAGGTCATTCTACTAGGGCATTAGCAACCTCCGTAGCCTTTCAGTCTAGGTTGCCCATGGATTCCATCTGTGCAGCTGCCACATGGGCAAACCCTCATACCTTCATCTCTCATTACAAGGTGGATATATGGTCTCCTGGAGCAGAGCTGACTTTGGTTCCCCTGTTCTGAAGTGTCTGTTCCACTGAGCCACCCAGGGTGTTAGGTGCTAGAAACGCTGTCCCAAACAGCAAGAATGAAGGCGAGATAGACAACTTAACATTAAGAAGTTATGTACCTACCATAACGTTCCATGTTAGTTGTCTTCATCTCGCCTTCTTTCTTGCATCCCTCCCTCCGTCCCCCGTCCTAGTGGATTGAGAGGAGTTCCTTTTTTCACTGGCTGAGTATTCTTTTATTGTTATTCTTCTAGCCAGGTCTTCCTAAACTATTCTAGATATTAGAATGCTGGGAACAACCAGCTTTTTGATAACTGTTTTTTCTCTTATGTCTGGTTTAGCTATTTCAAACGAGATCTGGGTAGCTATCACTAGGCATTATGGGATAAGGGGTAGCCTCGAGCCAGTAAACAGCTCTCAAGCTATTGAAGATGGCCGAAGATAGGCTCCGATCCCAAACAGCAAGAAAGAAGGTGAGATGAAGACAACTAACATGGAATGTTATGGTAGGTACATAGCTTCTTATTTTAATGAGATGGCAGACTTTAAAAATCCCCTACAGAGTACTGTGCCAGAAATACTGGCTGAGTAAATGGGTGTAACTAAGGAAATTATTTTTTGAGCTGGGATACATGATCTGAATTTCCTAGACATAGTAAGATCTTAAGTTTAATTCTGGTGCCTGACAAAAAAAGCAAGTACTCAAAAATGGAAATTGAAGTCTAAGCCAACAGTATTTGAGGTAGTGAATATTGTAACAGAGGGAAAAGAACTGAAAGTTGTATCTTTAGCAAAGGATAGGAGTAAATTACATAGAAAAAATGGAAATTGTGCAAAAATGTATGCAGAATAATGTTTTGGAGGAGGAAGGAAGACAAGAATTGAACAGTGTACATAATGTTGGATTAGTGATTGTGTAGGAGAATTAAGTGATAATTCAGTGAAGGTGTTAAAAACAATGATAAATTCAGAGAGTTGAGTGCCTTGATCAGGGCAAGCATCTCACACACCTTGCACCTTTTTTCCTCCTGAAACTACTCTCAAGCAAAGCCAAAGGCATCTGTGGTGACTGGCTGCTTTGGGGCAGGGAAGGGAGTAGGGGAGACCTGGATTTAGGGTTATCTGTTGTCTCCACCAAGGAATTTCTTTTTTGACAAACCCCATCACTGGAATCCGAATAAGGAAGGGGTGTTGGTGCTGGGTCCAAAGAGACTTCAGATACCAATGTCCCTTTCTCATGATGGGTCTTGCCAAGGGTAGCATAAGAATAATCAAAGCCACTTGACTGAAAATCTTGAGGCATTTCCTCTTAGTGATCAAAGTCTGAGTAGAAAACCCTAGAAGTAGATTTAGATATAGACTTTATTCTTCCGTCAACAAAAAGCAGTTTCAACTGTGCTGCCTAGTTGACATCCTGGAAGCACAATCCTGTGAAAGAGTCAAGAAAGACTTTTGGATGTTTTCTAAGTGTCCCCCTTGTCTAAGAAATCACTCACCCAGGAGAGAGATTTCTGACATTTTGGAAAAAAAACTGCAAAGATGAAGAAGTTGTTTAAATATGGAAAAATGTGGATTGTCTGTATCCTGCAATGAAGTATAACCAGAGCTAGACACTTTGTGATCATTCTTGGTCTAGTAGATAGCTGAGAGGGTAAGGCAGAGAACTGATAATGTGATCCAGACACACAACTTTAAGAAACACCTGAATTCTGGATGAATAGGAATGTGATAAGCATGTTTTTAATAGAAGGAAACTTGAATGAGGAAGATGAGGTATCAGGTTGTGAAGTGACATCATTTTGGATTTGGCCATAGTCATAAACAGATTTAGGAAAGAAAGATCCAGAACTACTATCTAACCATTTTCTTTCTTTGGTCCTTTTCCCTCCTTAGTAGGGACAATTGGTTCTATCACTCCCTGGGACAGCATGTGATGGGCAGATGGAAACAAGAGTCTGGCCTGCAGGATGAGGAATTGCCACCTGAAAAGTAAGAATTTCCTCTCACTGCCATCTGTAACAATGGTAAATGGTCTTCAGAACCCATTTGTGTGAAAATATATTTTGTTAAAGCGAAGTTGAGATCCACATTTTCTGGAAAAAATGGGCTGGGTAAGTGGGAGGGGGAAATAAAGTACTTTTAGTAGTCATTCTGTCTTATTGGATCAGTTTTGGTTTAGGGAGTTTCTGGAATTCTTCTTGGAGCCCCTTTGCCATTTCTGAAATATTTGTTTGCCTTTATTTTGTTGAGTCTTTACTTTTACCAAAATTGGATGAGGAGTTGGAGAATCCCTTGCACAACTTGAAAAGAAACTGAAAAAATCTTCTGTCAGCTTATCTCTTTCATCACATGTTTTGATCATCTGTACAGCAGAGTGGCCAAAAACTAAATCTGTCAAAAGGAGAATTTAAAATCTCATTTTTAGCATCTGACAGGTTCTGAAAACGCAACCTTGCAAACCTCCTCAAAACAGTACAAGTGGCAATAGTCCTGGAAGAAGTATCAACAGAGTCATACACACACTGTAAACAATGAGAGGTAACTTGAGCAATAGATGAAATTAAATTAAATACCAAAAGGAAACTGCAGGTATAACATTCTTGATACTTTCACGATTAGTCAGAGCAAACCTTAACGTATGAGCCTATCTTCAAAATTCTGAAAATCAGAGTTGCAGAATCACACTTTTCCCCAAACTTATCAGTAGTTTTCCTGTCCGTATCAGAAAGAGTTGGGTTGGAATTAACTAAGTGTTTAGCAGTATAGGGGCTTACTAAAGTTATTGCTGCTGGATCAGGTTAGAGAAGAATATAGAAAAAGCTTAAGACTAAGGAACGTTATGCATCCTATTTACTTTTCTATGGACAACTGGCTGACTGTCAGGAAAAGTGCAGCCAGTGATGCGCACATCCTCCAAAGCTGACAGAACTGGAGGAATTGCTGCACGTTCTGGAAATCCTTTGTATAGTAGCTCATAGTATTTTCTGAGGGAATGGAAAAACCTCCTTGTCCTCCCCTGGAAACACTGGCACATTCTGGAAATAGTCTTAGAGAAAGAGAACCATCCAAAGGGAGAGTCATAAACTGAGTCTGAATTGGAAATCTAAGGAGAAAATCCTGTATCTGTCCCTTCATATGCCTGTCCAAATTCAAAATCTTGAACCTCGTCGGGAAAGGAGGTGTCCCTCTTTCTTTTACCAGAAGTTATTGTGTATGAGAGAATAATAGCCTGAATTAAGCCCTTAATACCAAGTGAACTACTCCTTTTTAAGGAAGTTTGAGAAGTAGTTACATGCTTTTGTTTTCTTTTGGACAGGAAGAATGGGGCCAACAGTGTTAACTGCAACAACAGCTTCCCCAGGGATTGGCACAATATTCTGACAAAATGGGGGAAGCCTTGCCTGTTCCCTCTCCCAGCAACTACAAGATTGTCTCTCCATTGCCCATTGATGGGACCCTGTCAGCCGCAGAGGACGTTGATATCCCCCGAAGAAGGACTGACTGTGAGACCGACAGATTGTTGCATGCTTAAGCTGAAAATGGTGCCTCTTTCCCAGGGAGAACAAGTAGCAAATGCTGTTAAAACTTAAGTCTTTAAAAGTCACTTTGTTCATATAACGCAGTAAAAAAAATTAAATTCTTTGCCTTCCCCAAAAATGAAAAAAAAAGCAGTTTCTCCACAAAAAAAAAGTTTTTTGCTTCTTTTAAACAACTTTTAAAATGAAAGTAAAAAGAACACTCCTGTTTAAAAGTACAATGTAGTCTCATGATAGTCTGTTAAAATATAAATTCCTACCTTTAAAATAACTTCCAGAACAGCAAGGTGTACTATTAAATAAACATTTTTTTAAATGGAAGGTTCCCCCCTAAAGGGACCTTATCTGGCCAGCAAATCAACAGCCCAAGCCGACCATCTATCCTTGAAAGTCTCAGAGGCACGCATTCTTCATGGCAGTAAAGCTCTGAAGGGTTTTACACCCAAATTTATTTTTTAGCCAGCTCAGCTGAAGCTGCCAGGCAGTTTAAGTGCACAGAAGGTGCCCTGAAGCTTTAAAAGTTTACCAGCAGTGACATCTTTGGTAGGCTCTAACCCATAAAGCTAAAGCTACTGCAGTAGTGATCAGTATAATAAATATATATTTTGGGAGTGTAATGAGTTGGCAAATTGTAAAAATCCCTTACAAGTATACACATTATCGGATGAGCAAATTGACTGTAACTAAGGAAATTATTCTTTTGAGCTGAGACACAGGATCTGTATTGCCTAGGCATAGTAAGGCCTTGAGTTTAATTCTCGTCTGCCAAAAAATTAATTACTAGAAAGTGGAAATCAGTCTAAAACAGGGGTATCTGATATTTTTGGCTCAGGGGCCACTTGCTATACTTTTCAAGGTTTGTGTGGGCTACATTACCTTGTCAAACATGTACCTGTCCACTAAAAACAGTATGTTGTAGGACATATTGAGGGCAAGATAAAATGCTTTGGTTGGCTGGATTGTGGCCCAAGGTCCACCTGTTGGACACTCCTGGTCTAAACCAACTGTATTTGAAGTACTGAATATTATAAAATAGATAAAAGAACTGGAAAGTGGATCTTTACAAAAGGGGACAAGCAAAATGCATAGAAATCAATGGAAATTGTGGTAACAATACATGCAGAATAATGTGGAGGAGAAGTGAGGTTTAAGGTAAGGAATGAATTGAGCAATTTATGTAAAGTTGGACAGCTTTTACAAGGAAAGAAGAGATATGAGATGTGTATAATGTATGCAAATGGAGTAAAATATTAATATGTTTTTTATTTTCTGTTACTGTAGATGTTCTTCATGTTTCACTATTGCAGTCATCACATTAGGGTTATCCCTGCCAGAGTAGCCCTCGGCCGGCCCAAATACCAGCAGCTTAGTATTTCTGCATCGGTTGCTGTAGCTTCAGGACTGACGTCAGGTCATCAGTAGTATAAAGTAAAGCAGCTGATGCCATTACATCAGTCTTTCTTGCCGTGGAGCTCAAAGCAGAAGCAGTTTGCACGAGTGCCAGTCAGCCGCTACCAGAGTTTTGTGTACCGAATTGAAGCAGAAGTTTTCTAAAGCTAGTACCCCATTAGGGATCCTTTTTACTTGCACTAACCGATGTCAGAAAAAGTTGCCTCGCCTGTGGAAAGCAAATACCACACCAAGACTTTCATTCTTACTGCGTCACTTGTTTAGGACCACATCACGACGTCCCCCGCTGTCACTTCTGTTCTTTGTTCAATGCCAGAACTATCGGTCGTCAGCCCTTATTGTAGCTAGATATTTTCGCTTACAGTCCTCGAACTCCGATATGGCTTTGGTAAGCCATTTGACAGCAGATCTTCCAAAGAACATAAAGATAAAGACAGAGATAGACCACACAGGTCCAAACCTACCGACGATGCTCCTGTTAAGCTAGTCATCAGTTCTCCAGTCCTCAGGCGCTTTCACAGCCCCTGATGCCCGCTTCTGTGGATTCTCAAACCTCTACAGAGACCCTTTCGGAGTCTGGTATTCTGCAAAACTCTTCGACTAAGGATCAACAGTTTTCTCTACCTTGGATGGGTCTGGAGCCGCTGAGCAGGCACCGGCTTCCGAGGAAGTCCTTCACAGTACTACTGGTTCTCAACACAGACAGACATCTTCTTTCGTGACTACCGTTCTTTCAAAAACAACCGAGTTTCTTAGGCCCAGGGTACAAACCACACCCAAGAAACTGACGACCCAGTCTCAGGCACCTGCTTCCTTGCCTCAGTCTCAGATGCTTAAAATGGAAGAAGACCTTATCATGCTGATCAGGGGAAGCCAACCTAACCCCTCCAAAAGGAAAAGAGATCTTATCTGAGCAAGAGTCAGATGACTCTGGTGCATCTGAATATGAAGACATGCAACCCCTCTGTACTTAGGAGGATTCTGATGGCAGAGGATTCCATGCCTTCAGCCTCTCCCCCAGAGGATTTTTCCTTTCTGGAAACCCTTCATACCTTAAGGGAGCATTTCCAATGGGAGAGTCAGGACTACCCTCAGTCTAAAAAGATACTTGTGGGAATTCTTATATGTTCCACAGCACAGACCCTTGGCCATCCCCTCAATGCTGGATGTTGTGGAGGATGTTTTCCTGGAATCAAGCTTGACTCCTGACACCCTCCCTCCTGCACCCAGAAAACCAGACGGGTACTAAAGGGTCCCTGACTCACACAAATTTCTTTTTAAAAATATTACTGTTGGCCGTGAGGTAATTTCTCAAGGGCCTAAAGGGATTAAAGCAACCTCTGCTAAGAATCCCACCCCCTCAGATAGGGATTCCCAAACACTAGACAGATGGGGTAAAAAGGTATACACCTCAGCTACTCTTGCTATCAGGGCACTAAATTGTCAGTTCCATAGGCTAAAATTTCTGCAACATACCCTGGAACTCCTCAAACAAAAAATGTCTTCCATTCCTGCTCGTGCAAAATCTAAAGAGTTACAAGAGTTAATGCATTCTGCAAGTCAAATAGCTAAACACATCTTGCACTGTGGTTTTGCTGCCCTAGAAGCTTCTTGCAGGGCAGCAGTCACTGGATCTGTCAGAAGGCATTCCTGGCTTAAGGAACAGCTCTTGCCAGACTGCATCAAATCTAAATTGTTGGATGCCCCCTTGCACAAAGATAACTTATTTGGCACTAAGGCAGAAGAGGTCTTAAAAAAGATGGAAGAAAAAGCAAAATCTATGCAGACAGTTGAGGATTTCTTACAGTTCCAGCAGGCATTGCCCTACCAAGCAATGGTCCTTTCCTGCTTCCCACTAAGCCAGTTCAGCCCAGACCCCAGGGAACCAGACCCCCCCAGACAGCAGCCACAGGGAATGTAGAGATCTAAGCAGTGGACTTACCTCCACATCAAAACCAGGGAGTTCTAACCACCCCCTTATGGTAAGAGCTCACAGTGACTCACCTCCCCACCCCCACCTTCTGCCCACCTTCACTTACCCATAGGAGGAAAACTCTCTTTTCACGCAAGCACCTGGGCCACCATTACCAGTGACTGTTGGGTTCTCAACATAGTGTCCAGGGATACTGATTTGCTTTCCACACCCTTCCAACCCCAAATGAGTTCCCAGATCTACCTCCAAACCAGTGGGCAGAGATGGAAAAGCAAGTCCTTTCCCTGCTCTCTATGAGGGCAGTAGAGCACATTCCTGCAGAACAGAATGGTTAAGGTTTCTACTCCAGACTTTTTCTGGTACGCAGAAAAGAGGGCACCTGGTGCCCCATCCTTGATCTATCTAAACACCTTCCTGGTGATCCCAAAATTCAAAATGCTCACCCTCCAGCAGCTGCTAACCATGCTCTCCAAGGATGCTTGGCTAGCCACGCTAGATCTAACAGAGGCCTACCTCCACATTCCTATCAGGGAATCATGCAGGAAATATCTCAGTTTCAGGGCAGGATCTCAGCACTTTCAGTTCTCTGCACTTCCCTTTGGCTTATCTACTGCTCCCAGAGTTTTCACAAAATGTCTGGCTCCGGCCATTGCCTTTTGCAGACAAAGGAATATCCAGATTTACCCATACTTAGATGACTGCCTAATTCAGGCAGACAGCTAGGAAAAGCTGCTCAAGCACCTTGCCTTTGTAAAGTCCCTACTAACCTCCCTAGGGTACACAATCAACGAAAAGAAATCCAAACAGGTGCCTACCCAGAGGAGTATATTCCTGGGAGCAGGCCTGGACACAGCATCCCAGATGGCATTCCTTACACCAGAAAAGCAAATTTTCCTGACAGCCTACTTCTCTTAACTAGCCACAAGCTATCTGCAAGGAAAATCATGCAAGCTCTGGGGTTCACGGCATCTTGCATACTACTCATTCCATATGCCAGACTGCATATTAGGAAACTTCAGTGGTACCTAAAAAGCCTTTGGTGTCAACACTCTCAAGACCTGGAGACTCTTGTACCTCAAATTCCTTGCCTCAGAAAAGATTTTCTTTGGTGGGCAACAGCATGCTCCCACAACAAGGGACAACCTTTCTCACCACCCCATGCCGCCCAGACCTTCACCACAGATGCATCAGACTATGCCTGGGGTGCACACCTGGACAGCAGTTGCATACAGGACCAGTGTAGCCCCACCAAATCCCTCTGCACATCAACCAAAAAGATGATGACTGTTCAGCAAGCCTTGATAGCTTTCAAGCCCCTTCTCTCCTCAGAGGCTCTCCTGATCAAAACAGACAACATCACTGTGATGTGGTATATCAACAAGCAGAGAGGGACTCACTCCTGCCCTCTATGCAGGCTGGCCATGACCCTTTGACACATAGCCTCTGCCATGCAATCCACCTGTTAGTACAATTCCTACTAGGTTCTCTCAACATTTTGGAAGACCAGTTAAGCAGAAATCTTCTGGACCCACACGAGTGGCAGCTTAACAGAAGAACCTTCACCCTAATAACTCAGAAATGGGGCACCGCGAAGGTCGCCCTCTTTGCCTCCCACACCAAACATCAGCTCAGCAAATTCTGCACCAGGGAGCATCACTGCATGTCTTGGAAGGTGGATGCCCTGTCCTTCCCCTGGGTCAATCTGTCTGTCTATGCCTTTCCTCCACTTACCTCTCATCCCCAGGGTACTGCTCAAAATAAAGGAGGGAAAACCAAGGACAGTTCTTACAGCTCCAGACTGGCCTCTCCAGCACTGGTACCCCTTGCTGCGCAGCCTGTCCCCACTGCCACCATGGCATCATCTTCCTCCGATTCCAAACCTCCTGACCCAGAGGAAAGGGGAATTCATGCATCCCCAATTGCAGACACTCAGTTTGGCAGTTTGGATTATTCCCTAACCCCCGATCATTCTGCCAACCTCAATAAAACAGGTTCTAGATGTTATACGTGAGGCCAGATGCCCTACACCAGAAAGTCTTATGCTGACAAATGGAAAAGGTTCTGCACTTGGATTCAGGCTAAGGGGGCCAGTATGGCATAGCCCTCCCTCCCTCTCATCCTGGATTACTTAGCTGACCTGCTACACAGTGGCTTCTCTTTTTCCTCTATTAAAATTCCTGCCTCTGCTATCTCTGCTCATTGTCCCACTGAGCAGCCCCTTTTCTCACACCCTTTGATCAAACAGTTCCTAAGGGGGGGCTAGCAACTTGAGGCCACCAAGAAGAGCATCAACCCCAGCTTGGGACCTTAACTTTGTGTTGGAAAAGCTCACCCTGCCCCCCTTCGAACAAGCTTCTTCTGCAGAGCTAAAATTACTCTTCTGGAAGACAGCTTTCCTTCTGGCCATCACTTCAGCCAGAAGAGTCTCTGAGCTGCAAGCACTCATGGCTGTGGAACCCTTCATCATCTTCTGTGCTGATAGGGTATCCTCAGGACTAACCCATCCTTCATGCCCAAGGTGGTGTCCAGTGTGGCTCTCAACCAATCCATTCATTTGCCCACCTTTTTTCATAATCCCCAGAACAAGGGGAAAGGATTCTTCACTCTCTAGATGTGCTCAAATTCTATCTAGACAGGACTTAATCCTTCAGAAAGTCTGATAAATTGCTGGTTAGCTTTGTTACAGGGGCAGAAGGCAAAACCATCTCCAAACAAACCATGTCCAAGTGGACAGCACACTGCATCCATTTCTGCTGCAAACAACATTGAAAGCCTCTCGCCAAGGGGGTCAGGACTCACTCCACCAGAGCAACCTCCATCTCTGCAGCTTTCCTCAGAGGAGTTCCCAACAGGGGCATCCTGGAGGCTGCCATCTGGACATCTGTTCACACTTTTACCAAACATTACCACCTGCCTCTCTTCTCCAAATCCATGGTAGGGTTTGCCTCCTCAGTCTTGCAGGGCATCCAAGCCAGCCCCTAGTTTCCTTGACGGCCTCCACCCATTTCCTCACGTTTGGGAATCAATCCAAATGTGATGACTGCAACAGTGAAACACGAAGAACTTACTACAGTTGTGTACACTTACCATAAATGTAGATGTTCGAGTATATTCACTGTTGCAGTTCTGGTTTCCCTCCCTCCATCCCCCTTCTTTCTTCTCTTTCCTTACAAGAGAGATATTGGTATTTACTTTCTACTGGTGGGGTTCTTCCACCAGAACCTGGATCCTACTTGGGGGCTCCTGACAGGTTAGGACAAGAAAAACTGATATAATGGCGTCAGCTGCCTTACTTTATATTACTGACAACTTGACATCAGTCCTGAAGCGACAGCAGCTGACGCAGAAATACTAAGCCTCTGGTATTCGGACTGGCCGAGGGCTACCCTGGCAGGGATAACCCTAATGTGATGACTGCAACAGTGAATACGCTCTAATATCTATATTTATGGTAAATGTACACAACTGTACTTTATAGTTTAGTAAATGTGGTAAAAAATACAGTTTAGTCTACAAATGTAATCCTGCCAGTACCTAACATTGCACATCCTGTATCTGTTTACTTTTCATCTGCTTAAGTGCTGTTCATGTGTAAGGTCTCATTCTGGTTGTTTTTTGCACTGTATGTAAACCAGTGCCTGTTTAACTTGTAGCAAAGTTAAAACTTTGATATTGGTTATTTCTTAAACTGAGGGGCAGTCTTTTGCAGCTTGTTTAATAGGCCAGATGTCCTTCTGTTCTCATGTTGCAGTATTCATAACTGTAGGGAGTTTGCTGCCTGCAGCACCAGACATCCGGCCAGTATACAAATGTCTTAGGAGCAGGTGTATGTGAGATGTTTGAAGTCCGAGCCATAACCTGACATTGCTATAAAGGTGACATCTGCATGTACCCATTTCAGAACTTTTCTGCTGCCGTGATCTTCGGACCGCTGATTGCCAGCTTCGGGAAGCAGTTTGCTCGTTTGATGGCTGTCTGCTGCAGACAAGTACCCTTTGGGTATTTTTATCTAATTTTTAGATTTTCAGACATGCATATCAAGTAGAAAAGGGAAGTGTGCTTGTGGAAAACAAATTCCACACAAGGACACATATAAGTGTTTGTTTTGTCTAGGGGAAGCTCACGACCATACGCCTTGCGGCATTTGTAAATCGTTTGTGCCTAAAACTCTTCTTAGCCTAGGAAGAAGGCCGAAAAAGTTAGGCCCAATGCCCATGCTGCACCTCAGGAGTATCCATTGAGACTCTTGAGGCAGATGTTAGCCCAGGGTCCCATTAGACGTCTATTTCTTAGTTGGAACCGGGAACCATAATGGAAGCCGGCCCGATGGAAATGTTGAGTGCGTCCGCTGAGGTTGATCAGCCATCAGAACCTGATGGCAAGGAGGGAACCATGGCTTGTGGAGTCGGAGGGACCTATCCCTGCTCTGCAATCCTCCCAGATGTCTGCCTCTAAATTGACCCATCCTTGAGCTCCTCTGAAGCGAAAATAACAATTAAAACATACAGAGCAGCAATCTGCCCCTGGATGGGAAGTTTTCTCCCAAAATCTTTTCAGGGCATTCCAGGCCCTGCAATCACAGGTACCTCCACCTGCTCCTACTCCTGTGCAGGCCCTAGAAGAGTCAGAAGAAAAATACTCCTCCTGTGAATACTCCCTTAACTTGCTGCTCTCAAACTGAATCCCCCAAGGATTTCATTACCCCTGAGGAAGAGTATTCCATCAGTCCTGAATGTCCAGGTGGAAGAGTTTTTTTTTTTTTTTTTTTTTTTTTTTTGGAGATGCCATCTCTCTCATGAGAGTACACTTCAAATGGCAAGCGTCAGATGTCTCAGAATCAAAAAAGAGGTATTTTGAATTACTACAGATGGATCAACCCTCTTAATCTGCAGTCCCTCCCTTGCCTCCATCCTTTCAAGATCCCTTTTTGGCTGCTTCATAGGCCACTGACTTTCAACACCCAACTTCTAAATGCCCAGACAGGTTTTATAAAGTTCCTTAGGATACTCTGTACCTGTTCAAGAACCCTCCTGCAGACGCTGCACTCATAGCAGTCTCAGCTGACAAATCCTCTAGACAACTGCCTTCTACCTCTTTATTCCCTACTGACAAGGACAGCAATTTTATGGATAGGCTAGGGAAGAAGGTCTATACTACTTCCAGTCTTGCATTAGAGCCCTAAAGTATCAAACCCACATGACCAGGTTTGTTCTAGACACTCTTTCTAAGGCTGCAGCCGCAGCCCTCTTGCCTCTGATGTACCAGACTCACCTGCTAGGACCCAACTAAACTCCCATATCTCCACTGCCTCACATGTGACTAGGCACTCCATTAAGTGCAGTTACGATGTGGTGGAGGCCTGTTCAAAATCTGCATCTTCTGGCTCTGTATTGCGAAGGTACTCCTGGGTGAGGTTACAACCTCTCCCTATGGCTGTACAAACCAAGTTGTTCGATGTACCACTAAGGCCCTTTTCGGGGAAGCATCTGCAGAACTCCTCAAATCCCTGCAAGAAAAGGGAAAGGAGTTGCAAAATGTAAAACATTTACTGGTCTCACCTATCCCTAGGTACCATAGAAATTACCCTCAAATGACTTCCTTTGTTAGGAGACAGTCATGTCATTCTGCTCCACCACAGGCTAAAGGGCAGAGGCAAACTAGGAAACATTCCACTCCTAGAACCCCTTCCTCTGGTAGTAACACTCCCTTTTGGAGGCAGCCTGACCAGGACAGAACCCCTCAACTGGGACTCAAACCCACTACCTCTCACTCTCCACCTCCCTGTGCCTTTGCCTCACCCTCTCCCTACCTTCCTGGCAGAAGATCACCTCAGAAGCCTGGGTCCTCTCCATAATTCAGAAAGGTTATTTTATGACTTGGTGGGCTCTACTCCCCTTCCAGGGGATACCTCAGCCCCCTCAAGCCAGCTTCATCTTTTTCCCTCTATTCTGCATCAACTTCAGGCCCAGGGCACCATAGAAAAGGCCCCACCACTGTGGGTAAACAAGGAAATTTTACTCAAGGAAGTTTTTGGTCCCAAGAAAAGATGGTCCTTGGAGACCAATTCTGGATTTGTCTGTACTCTACCTTTATCTCAAGGTTCACACCTTCAGAATGCTCATCTTGCAGCTGCTGTTGGCCCTCATTCCCTGCCAGGCCATTATGGTATCCCTGGATCTGAAGGACGCCTACCTTCACATCCCTATTCACCCCTGCTACAGGAAATTCCTACATTTTTCAGTAGGTTCCTTGCATTTTCAATTTTCTTCAGTACCTTTTCAGCTCTCCACAGCTCCCAGGGTGTTCACAAAGTGTCTAGCACCAGTGATTGCCCACTGCAGAACACAGGGCATTCAAATGTAAACATATCTAGATGACCTGTTAATACTTCACGAGGACCCTAAAACCCTGCAAAATCACCTACACCTAGTGATCAGAACCATGGCAAACATGGGATTCACTCTGAACCATGAAAAGTCCCACCTGACCCCTACAAAAGACCTAGTCTTTCTATGGTGCAGGATAAGAACCGACAAGATAGCAGCTTACATTCCCTGCCAGGAGGTAAAAGACCTAACTCTCTACCTTCAGAAGCTTCTCTCTCTTCAAACACTTTCAGCCAGAGAATTCCTGAGAGTCCTGGGCCACATGGCATCCTTGATACCAATGCTAACTCTGGCAAGGCTGCATATGAGGAAGATCCAGTGGGTACTAAAGACTTGTTGGAACCAACATTCTCATCCTCTTGATTTCTCCCTCCCCTTACTACCATGCCTGAAAAAAGATTTGGACTGGTGGATTACAGTCATCAATCTCAACCAGGGCATATCCTTGCAGTTACCACCACCCTCACAGCAAATAGTCACAGATGCTTCAGACCTGGGTTGGGGGGCAGTTTTACAACACCAGCAAAAACTAAGCAAAGTGCAGGGGAGTGGTCTCCATTCAGGCAAAGGGACCACATCACCATCAAAGAGATGAGGGCCCTTTACTTAGCACTGCAGATCTTCCAGCCAGTCATCCTACCAGGCACCTTGAAAGTAGTCACAGACAGTATGACTGTCTTGTGGTACATAAACAAGCGGTTGGGAGGGGGCAAGGTCTTACCCTCTTTGCAATCTAGCCATGCAGATTTGGTCTCTAGCTTCTATTCTGCATATTCACCTGCAAGCAGTGTACATTTCTTCAGCAGAGAATGCAATGGAGGACACTCTCAGCAGAACTTCTGCACCCTCTCACAATTGGATGCTTCACAGAGAGTCATTCCTAGATCTTATGCACAAGTGAGGTATTCCTCCGGCAGACCTGTTTGCCTCCTCCCAGAACAGGCAGATGCCTCTGTTTTATATGAGGGAACCACATCCCCAAGCCTGGAAAGTGGACGCCTTCTCCTTTTCTTGGGTGGGGATGTACCTTTATGCCTTCCCCCCTTCACATTGATTCTGAAGGTCCTCCTGAAGATTGAGGGACAAACCATAATTCCTGCTGGTGACTCCCTTCTGGCCAAGACAGCACTGGTTTCCCCTTCACCTTTTAGCCAAGGGCAATCACCACAAGTTTACCCCACCATCTATACTTACTCACACAAGACAGGGGGTCCCTAATACACCCTCAGATGAGCAGTCTCAGGCTCACTTTATGAGCGATAGGGTTCTGATCCCTTTCAGGCAGCTATACTCAAAGGGCATACTCAATGTCCTGCAGGAGGCCAGGAAATCCAGTACCAGGAGAAATTATGTGGCAGAATGGAAAAGATTGTCCAGGTGGTGTCATAAGAAAAAACAGGACCCTTTACTCATTCCTATACCCATGGTCCTTTCTTGCTTGTGTGAGCTTCTGCACTCAGGACTAACATACTCTTCTATTAAAGTCCACTTGTCTGCCACTTCAACTTGTCTGTCTTTGGTACCTCCTCTGGCATCCAAAATAGAGGTTAAGCTCTTTTTGAAAGGGGTCCTCCATATCAAACCACCTCATAAGCCAATCCCTCGTACATGGGAACTAAATTTTGTCCTGGAAAAACTCACTTCACCTTCATTTGAGACAGCCCACTCTGCTTCACTAAAGCTATGTACCTGGAAAACAGTACTGATGGTGGCTCTCACATCTGCCTGGAACATATCAGAAATTCAAGCCCTGATAGCCATCCCTCCTTTATTCAACTACCATAAAGACAGGGTTTCCCTCAGGACTAACCCTTCCTTCATACCTAAGGTGGTTAATCAGCTATCCTTGAATCAGACCCTTAACCTTCCTGTCTTTTCCCTCAACCTCTAAATTCCTCTGAAAGAACTCTACATTCCCTAGACGTCCACAGACAACTCTGGTATTATCTGGACAAAACTAAACCCATTAGATTGTCTGACGAGCTGTTTGTCTCCTTTCACCCAAGGGCCTTGGGGATGGCAATCTCTAAACAGATTTATCTCTTCATGGATATCTAAGGCTGTCTCCGCTTGCTACTCCTTTCATGGTAAAGCCCCATATGAAAGTGCGAGGGCTCATTCTACTAGGGCAGCTGCCTCTTCAGCTGCTTTCCTCTAGGGGGTAGACTACACCTCTGTCCTAGAGGCTGCTATCTGGTCATCAGTCCATACTTTTACCAGACATTACAAATTAGATTTGGCTTCTAGGGCCAGAAGTGGGTTTTGCTCGGTCCATTCTACATGGCCTTATCTTTCCTCCAAGGCTCATACCTAACGCTTTAGTACTCTTCTTTCAGTTCTGAATATTGCAACATCAGAGTAGAAGGACACAGAATAGTTGTGTGAGAACTTACCAAAACTTTTGATGTCGTCCTCTTCCATGTCGCAGTATTCAGTCCCACCCTCCTACCCCCTTTCTTCCTGTTTAGCCACCTGAGGGGACAGATTTCTCTCCATCTAACAAACCTCAGCATCAAGCATATGCCTTCATGAGGCATCCCTTGGCCTGGTCTTAAATGTGGGTCTGAAAAGCTTCCTCCTTCCTCTTCATTGCTTCCAGGGGTACTACTGTATGCGGCAGTCCATTCTGAAGTGGGTACATGCAGATGTTGCTTTCATAGCCCACGTCGGCTTATGGCTCTGACATCAAATGTCGCATGTACCTCAACTCCTAAGGCTTTGGTATATTGACCAGATTTCTGGTGCTGCAGGCGGCAACCTCCCTACAGTAGTGAATACTGTAACATGGAAGAGAAGGACATCTAAGGTTATGGTAAGTTCTTACATAACTATTCTTTTTTTGTTTAAACAAGCTAGTCGTGGAGTATGCTTTTTCTTTTACTGCTGTACAATAGCGCACCTTTGTTTAAAAAAAAAAGAGTTCCTAGAATGCTGATTTGTTTTATTATTCTGAAAATGTAGTTTACAAATTGATGCTTGGGAAAATGTAATGCTGTGTGATAAAACTGTTTTTGTTGTGAGGAGTCGTACATAGATTTGGTATTATGTAACTTAATCACAGACTGTTTCTTAAAGATAAGTGTTTACTTGCTGTCCTTGCTGACTTGATCTGACACAGTTAAGAAATGATTAAAAAAGAAAATTCTGAAAATCAAGTTTCAACTCTTATTTTGTACTTATAAATAACAGTGCTTGCTCTATTGGATGTTGCAGCAGCTTGCTACATTTGAGATAGCTGTCTGATTCCTTGTAAGTTTAGGTAAATGCATGAAGATAGGATGATTTTTTTAGTTCGAAAACCTGTTTATTGATCATGCCTCTGCCTAGAAAGCAAGTCTTGAAAAACAAAATCCAAGTATGCTGTTAGCTAAAAAATGTGCATTTTTCATGACAAACAACCAGTTTCCATTTGAAATCTCAGGACCCTCATTGCCAGGTCCAGAGACCTGGAGATGTAATGACAGAAAATCCAGACTTGCATATACTAAATCTGAGGCTGTTATTTCTTGGAATATTCCCTTTCATCCAAGATATGGCACTTTCAGAGTTAGTGTATGGGAGGACTCCCCCTCCCCCCAAAAAAATAGTTAAAATGAGAGAAGTAATGTTTGATATTCACTGTTCGGCCTTTTCTTACAGGTTCATAGGTTGATACTAGGCTTTCAGCCCTAGGGCCTATACAAGCCTAGCCATAACAATTCCCTGGCTGTTTCTTCCCACAGTATTTACTTCCCTGGACCCCCTGTCTAGCAGGGTGACTGACATGATCCCTGGGGTGAATTTCTGATCTCCCATCCAATCATCAAGGTTCCTTTTGAGGAGGGCCAAAGATGCACTCTGCTTGACATGTATAGGCAGTCTATTCCAGAATCTGGGGAGTCTCTGGGCAGGAACCTATCCCTCCAGCATGTTTTGTTCATTGTGATGACAAGGTTTAGATCCCTGGAGCGTGTGGCTCTGAGGGATCTTCAGTGTCTTGGGACTCAAGAGCAAGTATCAAGGTTTCAGTAGAGCACAGATTAACCACTTGATCCATCTAGTCTTTCCATGTGCTCCTTTTGAATAAACTGCTAAACTAGTTACTTTTGGCCTAATGATCTCTCATTCCTTTTTTCTTATCACAGTCCTAAACATTTTTTAATTCATTCACTCTCTGAGCATAAAACCTTTCCCAGGAATGCTGTTCCATGCATGCATAACATTTTTGAAAGATGCTGCTTCATATTGTTCTGGGCTGTCCACTTCATTTTTATGTCGACAGCAGTGGAACTTGTGACGTCAGTTAAGATGGGAAGTTGCTTAACTGAAGAAAATAATTTAGAAGGATATTGAATCTCTGTCTTGAGTTTTGGGATAACAGTTTGCATATGTAAAACAGCCCTTCCCTGTCAGACCACATTTTACTTTATTTTTATTGGACCTTCAGCCAGCTGATGAATTAAAACTATTAAATGTCAATTAATATATAATTCAGTGAGTAAAACACTAGTTAAGGAATAGGACAAAAGAAGTCGAGCTAAAGAGGGGTTATATTTTGTCCCTAGAATGAGCTACCAGGGATGTGCCACAAATCTTTGTGATTGGATCACTTCTTTTTGGATTGTTCCACTCAAATATAATTGTGGGAAATGGGCTGTGTGGATAGCCAGATATGTTGACTGCACACTGGGTAACATAGTTCATTCAGCAACAGGTGCTAAAGCTTATAAGATGATCTCCAAAAAACACACACCTGCTGCAGTAGTAAAATTTCACCTTAGTAGTAGTTTGAGACTAGCCAGAAAGGCTACAAATTAAGATTAAATAAGAATTACACCAATATTAAAGATCTCAGGCCAATGTTAGATGACAACTTCAGTGCCAGCTGATGTGTTTGCAAAGCTAAGGAAGGCATATTCTGCAGTCTGTGTAATTTTACAGGGTATGTATGGTCACTTAGGCAGTTATTGTATCATTTTATACCTCACATATCTGACCCATTATTGAATGCAGGATTGCATTTTGTAGCCTTTGATATGGCCTTGTGAAGGAACCTGGAAAGGTACAATGATTCCTTACAAAAAGAAAATAAATAAATAAAACAAATGAAATAATGAGCTTGTCTCCATGAAGCTGATGGAGATGTTAGTGAGACCCACATGGCTGGGGTTTGATAAGT